>NC_134360.1:40401423-40635244 GCF_048569485.1 Anomaloglossus baeobatrachus
ATACTGACCATTTTTGTTAAAAAGTATAGAGAAACTCGTGATACTTGGGTTCCTCCTCCAGGATCATAGCTAAAGCATCTGATGTATCTGGCAATTAATAAAAGTGGACTGATTTAACCTTCAAAAAACACATAAATGGATCTATATGGACCAATCGGTGTATATGTATTCCTGATACAGGCAGCAAATTTATGTGCCATCAAGTTTGTGCACTTAACCACTGGTCCGGGCTAGTCAGCATCAACAAGCTCTTTCCACAGAAATTCTAGCCTTAAAAAATAAACATTTGATAAGAACACATTGTCCAAATACAATCCATAGTCCGTCTGTAAATATAAATATATACCGTATACCAGACCACCGTAGTTACAGTAAATAATATACAATATAACAAGAGTCAGATACATACCTATATTATATCCTGATCCTGAAATGCCAAATTTCACAGACGAAAAAAACTCCTCTGTAATACCAAAATCATATCCAAAATCACTTATGTGATTCCATTGCACAAGCTTAGGTCATAAAATTACAAATAATATATATATATATATCAATCTCCCATAACATACCTGGTTATTCACTATGATACTCCCCTGGGTAACGATATGTGGCCAGTACGGGTGTCTGCTGAGTAACTAGCACATTCTGCCACCCTTTATCTTTGAATTGCGCGCCAAAATCCCGGCGCTCGCCGAGAATGGCCACTCCCCCCTTCCGGGCATGCATCGGGCTAAAGTGTCCTCAGTAGTGCCGCTGCTCATGGTTCCATGTATTTGAGCAGTTCTGTGTAGTGCGCACGCGCGCCTCCAAAACACCCGCGCGTGCGCATCACCGGTCATCGCAACATAACGTGCTGCAGACAGAAGACGATATTTGTACGGAGTGCGCACGTGCATCCCAGCTATGGTGCGTGTGCACACGGTCCGATGTCAGGAATGCAATGTTACCCGCCTGCGTTAGAATGCGTCTTCTGTCTGCAGCACGTTATGTTGCGATGACGGGTGATGCGCATGTGTGTACTTTGTTTGTAGCATATGTGTTAATAAATACTACTGTTTTTTAAGGTAATGCAAGTTTAGTTTTTGATCTGAATATCTACCTTAGTAATTCGATTCAGTTTTTGGTCAAACATACTGGTAGACCAAGGAAGATATCAAAGTGTCAAGACAGGAAACTTAAAGCAATATGTCTCCAAAACAGGAAATGCACAACAAAACAAATGAGAAACGAATGGGAGGAAACTGGAGTCAATGTCTGTGACCGAACTGTAAGAAACCGCCTAAAGTAAATGGGATTTACATACAGAAAAGCTAAACAAAAGCCATTATTAACATCAAAACAGAAAAAAACAAGGTTACAATGGGCTAAGGAAAAGCAATCATAGACTGTGGATGACTGGATGAAAGTCATATTCAGTGATGAATTGCGAATCTGCATTGGGCAAGGTGATGATGCTGGAACTTTTGTTTGGTGTCGTTCCCATGAGATTTATAAAGATGACTGCCTGAAGAGAACGTGTAAATTTCCACAGTCATTGCTGATATGGGGCTGCATGTCAGGTAAAGACACTGGGGAGATGGCTGTCATTACCTCTTCAATAAATGCCCAAGTGTTACATTGAAATTTTGGACACTTTTTTATCCTATCAATTGAAAGGATGTTTGGGGATGATGAAATCATTTATTAAGATGATAACGCATCCTGCCATAGAGCAAAAACTGTGAAAACATTCCTTGAAAGAAGACACCTAAGGTCCATGACATGGCCTGCAAATAGTCCGGATCTCAATCCAATTGAAAATCTTTGGTGGAAGTTGAAGAAAATGGTCCATGACAAGGCTCCAACCTGCAAAGCTGATCTGGCAACAGCAATCAGAGAAAGATGGAGCCAGATTGATGAAGAGTACTGTTTGTCACTCATTAAGTCCATGCCTCAAAGACTGCGAGCTGTTATAAAAGCCAGAGGTGGTGCCACAATATACTAGTGATGTATTGGAGGGTTCTTTTGTTTGTTTGTTTTTCATGATTCCATAATTTTTACTTCAGAATTGAGTGATTCCATCATTTTTTCCCACTGTTTGGTCTTGAAAGGTAACTGTTACTGGCTGCACATTAGGTTTTCATGATATTTTGTCGCTCCATTGGGAGACCCAGACAATTGGGTGTATAGCTTCTGCCTCCGGAGGCCACACAAAGTATTACACTTAAAAAGTGTAACCCCTCCCCTCTGCCTATACACCCTCCCGTGCATCACGGGCTCCTCAGTTTTATGCTTTGTGTGGAAGGAGGCACACATCCACTCATGCATTCTCAGATTAGTTATATCGGTTGGAAGAAAAGTGGGCCCCCACGAGGCCCCCGGCATGTTCCCTTCTCACCCCACTACGTCGGCGGTGCTGTTAAGGTTGAGGTACCCATTGCGGGTACAAAGGCCGGAGCCTCATGCCGTTTTCCTTCACCATCCCTTAGCGGCTCTGGGAGAAGTGGGATCCTGACCGGTCATCCAGTTACTGGGACCGTGCTCCCTCCGCAGCCCCTGTGGGAATCTGCCGGACAGGAGTCTATTTATCCTCAGGGACCGGGCCCTGCATCTCTAAGGTACTCTGTGTCCCCATGGGGGCTGTGCATGGAGCGCCTTCATCCCGGACGCTGCAGCAGCTGCTGATTTGTGAAGACCGGCGGACTTCCGCGCCGACCGCGCCTGCTTGTCGGCCGCGGTCTTAAATTTAGTCCCCGGCTTCATTGCGGCCTAGTAGCAAAACTCCCGCCCCCAGGCCTGTCTGTCAGGGGTAAGGGCGGGACTGCCGACCTGACGTCGGATGTGAGGGCCGGAGCATCCTGTATGTTTCCTCCCCCCTCACTGATCACTGTGGGGACCCCAGATTCGCACACTTTTTTAGCGCCGCCCACGGCTCCCTCCTCCCCAGAGAGCTCCGGCAGCCATTTTTTTGACATTCTGCCGGTGGAGGATTTCCAGGAAAGAGCTCTGCAACTCTGGGAGACCTAAGGCAGGGAATCTGGAGGACACACGCTCCACTTTTTAGCGGTCGGTAAGCCACACCGGTCACCCGGTGCTGGTCCCCCTAGGGTGCCGGAATAGATACTATATATATATATATTTCTGTTCGGTCGGGCTATATACCTTTTCCCATATACCCTCAGTGATCACTCTCCTAGGAGACAACAGCATGTCGTCCACAAGGAGCAAGGGTGCCAAGGCACAGGGTTATTTTGCGACCTGTACCTCTTGTGCGGCTATGTTACCTGCGGGTTCCACCTACCCTCACTGTGAGCAATGCTCGACCCCTGTTTTGCTTGCTCAGCCGGAGCCTCGGTCACTAGTGGGCCCCTCGGCTCAGGTAGACCCCCCTGCTCCCCCTGTCCAGGCGGCAGGGACAGAGTTTGCCGTTTTTGCTGAGAAACTCTCTGAGTCACTTTCACAATCCATGGCTCAGTCTATGGACAAATGGTCTGCCAAGCTGCTTGAAGCTTTGCAGTCCAGATCGGTCCTTACACAGGCCCCGGGCCCTGTTGGATCGTCCCCTCCAGGCCCCTCTCTGTCCGCGCCGCAGCGCGCTCCCAGGGGGGGTCCTAGGTCTCACGTGGAGGACTCCTGCCCGGACCACAGTCCCAGACCAGCTAAGCGGGCTCGCTGGGAATCTTCCCCGACTTCTTCACGCTGCTCGGGTTCCCAGCTTGAGGACTCTCTGGAGGACGAAGCGGACGTCGCAGCTCAGGGCTCTGACCCTGACGTTGCTCTCAATCTTGATACACCTGAAGGGGACGCCATAGTAAATGACCTTATCTCGTCCATCAACCAGGTGTTAGATATATCTCCCCCGCCGCCACCTGTAGAGGAGTCGACTTCTCAGCAGGAGAAACACCAGTTTCGGTTCCCTAAACGTACACGGAGTGCATTTTTCGATCACTCTAACTTCAGAGATGCTGTTCAGAAGCCCAGAGTGGTTCCGGACAAGCGCTTTACTAAGCGCCTTACTGACACACGTTACCCCTTCCCCTCTGACGTTGTTAAGGGTTGGGCTCAATGTCCCAAGGTGGATCCTCCAGTCTCTAGATTGGCGGCTAGATCTGTGGTATCGGTGGCAGATGGCTCATCGCTAAAAGATGCCACTGACAGGCAGATAGAGCTCCTGGTGAAATCCATCTATGAAGCCACGGGCGCGTCTTTTGCCCTGGCTTTTGCAGCCGTGTGGGCACTCCAAGCTATCTCAGCTTGTCTGGCTGAGATTAATGCGGTCACACGTAATTCTGCTCCGTAGGTTGCGTCTTTCACTTCTCAGGCGTCAGCTCTTTCTTCCTACGCCATGAGCGCAGTTCTAGACTCTGCTAGCCGTACAGCGGTGGCATCCGCTAATTCTGTGGCAGTCCGCAGGGCCATGTGGCTGCGCGAATGGAAGGCAGACTCGGCTTCCAAGAGGTTCTTAACCGGTTTGCCGTTTTCTGGCGACCGATTGTTTGGCGAACGATTGGATGACATTATTAAGGAATCCAAGGGAAAGGACTCCTCCTTACCCCAGTCCAAACCGAAGAGACCTCAGCAACGGAAAATACAATCGAGGTTTCGGTCCTTTCGTCCCTCCGCCAAGCCCCAATCCTCTTCGTCCAACAGGCCGGAGAAAGGCCAGAGGAACTCCTATGCGTGGCGGGCTAAGCCACGCCCCCAAAAACCCGCCGGAGGCACTGCCTCCAAGGCGGCCTCTTCATGACTCTCGGCATCCCCGAACCGCATCCTCGGTCGGTGGCAGGCTCTCCCGCTTTTGCGACGCCTGGTGGCCACATGTTCAAGACCGATGGGTGAGAGACATTCTGTCTCACGGTTACAAGATAGAGTTCAGCTCTCGTCCCCCGACTCGTTTCTTCAGAACCTCTCCGCCCCCCGCGCGGGCCGATGCACTTTTTCAGGCGGTGGACGCTCTGAAGACAGAAGGAGTTGTGATCCCTGTTCCCCCCCAGGAACATGGTCGCGGCTTTTACTCCAACTTGTTCGTGGTGCCAAAGAAGGACGGTTCGTTCCGTCCCGTTCTGGACCTCAAACTACTCAACAGACATGTGAGCATCAGACGGTTTCGGATGGAATCCCTCCGCTCGGTCATCGCATCGATGTCACAAGGAGACTTCCTAGCATCGATCGACATCAAGGATGCTTATCTCCATGTGCCGATCGCACCCGAACATCAACGCTTTTTGCGTTTCGCCATCGGGGACGAACACCTTCAGTTCGTGGCATTGCCTTTCGGCCTGGCGACAGCCCCACGGGTGTTCACCAAGGTCATGGCATCTGTTGTGGCGGTCCTACACTCTCAGGGCCACTCGGTGATTCCCTACTTAGACGATCTTCTGGTCAGGGCACCCTCTCAGATGGCGTGTCAAAACAGCCTTACCGTCGCTCTGGCGACTCTCCAGCAGTTCGGGTGGATCATCAACTTCCCAAAATCCAAGTTGACACCCACCCAATCACTGACTTACCTCGGGATGGAGTTTTATACTCAGTCAGCATTAGTCGTGCTACCGCTGGACAAACAGCTTTCTCTGCAGGCAGGGGTGCAATCTCTTCTTCGGGGTCAGTCACACCCCTTGAGGCGTCTCATGCACTTCCTGGGGAAGATGGTGGCAGCGATGGAGGCAGTGCCCTTCGCGCAATTCCATCTGCGGCCACTCCAGTGGGACATTCTCCGCAAATGGGACAGGAGGTCGACTTCCCTCGACAGGAACGTCTCTCTTTCCCTTGCAACCAAGACGTCACTTCAGTGGTGGCTCCTTCCCAACTCTCTGTCACAGGGAAAATCCTTCCTACCCCCAACCTGGGCTGTGGTCACCACGGACGCGAGCCTGTCAGGGTGGGGAGCGGTTTTTCTCCACCACAGGGCTCAGGGAACCTGGACTCCGATAGAGTCATCCCTTCAGATCAATATTCTGGAGATAAGGGCAGTGTATCTAGCCCTATTGGCTTTTCATCGGTGGCTGGAGGGCAGGCAGATACGTATCCAGTCGGAGAACGCCACTACCGTCGCATACATCAACCACCAAGGAGGCACTCGCAGTCGTCAAGCCTTCCAGGAAGTCCGACGGATTCTGCAGTGGGTGGAAGCCACAGCCTCCACCATCTCCGCAGTTCACATCCCGGGCGTAGAAAACTGGGAAGCAGATTTTCTCAGTCGTCAGGGCATGGACGCGGGGGAATGGTCTCTTCACCCAGACGTGTTTCGAGAGATCTGTCGCCGCTGGGGAACGCCGGACGTCGATCTCATGGCGTCACAGCACAACAACAAAGTCCCGGCATTCATGGCCCGGTCTCAAGATCACAGAGCTCTGGCGGGGGACGCATTAGTTCAGGATTGGTCGCAGTTTCGACTGCCTTATGTATTTCCTCCTCTGGAGATGCTGCCCAGAGTGCTGCGCAAAATCAGGTCCGACTGTCGTCGCGCCATTCTCGTCGCCCCAGATTGGCCGAGGCAGTCGTGGTACCCGGATCTGTGGCATCTCACGGTGGGTCAACCGTGGGCGCTCCCAGACCGCCCAGACTTGCTGTCACAAGGGCCGTTTTTCCATCTGAATTCTGTGGCCCTCAACCTGACTGTGTGGCCATTGAGTCCTGGCTCCTAGCGTCCTCAGGGTTATCTCAAGATGTCATTGCCACCATGAGACAGGCCAGGAAACCAACGTCCGCCAAGATCTATCACAGGTCTTGGAGGATCTTCTTATCCTGGTGTTCTGATAATGGTTTTTCTCCCTGGCCCTTTGCCTTACCCACTTTTCTTTCATTCCTCCAATCCGGAATGGACAAGGGTTTGTCTCTCGGCTCTCTCAAGGGACAAGTATCGGCGCTATCCGTATTTTTTCAAAAGCGTCTAGCCAGGCATCCGCAGGTCCGCACGTTCCTGCAGGGAGTTTGCCACATAGTCCCACCTTATAAGCGTTCGCTGGAACCATGGGACCTTAACAGGGTGCTAACGGCTCTTCAGAAACCACCTTTCGAGCCGCTGCGGGATGTCTCTTTATCACGTCTTTCGCAGAAGGTGGGTGGCATTTCTAGTGGCAGTTACGTCGCTCCGTAGAGTGTCGGAGCTGGCAGCGCTGTCATGCAAAGCCCCCTTCCTGGTTTTTCACCAGGATAAGGTGGTTCTGCGTCCTGTTCCGGAATTTCTCCCTAAGGTGGTATCTCCTTTTCATCTCAATCAGGATATCTCCTTACCTTCATTTTGCCCTAATCCAATTCACCAATGTGAAAAGGATTTGCACTCATTAGATCTGGTGAGAGCACTCCGGCTCTACGTGTCTCGCACGGCGCCCCTGCGCCGTTCAGATGCGCTCTTTGTCCTTGTCGCTGGCCAGCGTAAGGGTTCGCAGGCTTCCAAGTCAGCCTTGGCTCGGTGGATCAAGGAACCGATTCTTGAAGCCTACCGTTCTTCTGGGCTTTCGCTTCCTTTGGGGCTGAAAGCCCATTCTATCAGAGCCGTGGGTGCGTCCTGGGCATTGCGGCACCGGGCTTTGGCTCAGCAGGTGTGTCAGGCAGCTACCTGGTCTAGTCTGCACACTTTCACGAAACACTATCAGGTGCATACCTATGCTTCGGCAGACGCCAGTCTAGGTAGGCGAGTCCTTCAGGCGGCGGTTGCCCACCTGTAAGAGGGGGTCGTTTTCGGCTCTTTTTTATTGAGGTATTCTTTTACCCACCCAGGGACTGCTTTTGGACGTCCCAATTGTCTGGGTCTCCCAATGGAGCGACAAAGAAGAAGGGAATTTTGTTTACTTACCGTAAATTCCTTTTCTTCTAGCTCCTATTGGGAGACCCAGCACCCGCCCCTGTTCCCTTCGGGCTGTTGTTCTTTTGTGTACACATGTTGTTCATGTTGAATTGTTCTTTTGTTTCATGGTTTTCAGTTCTCCGAACATCCTTCGGATTGAATTTACCTTAGACCAATTTATAAGTTTCCTCCTTCCTGCTTTTGCACCAAAACTGAGGAGCCCGTGATGCACGGGAGGGTGTATAGCAGAGGGGAGGGGTTACACTTTTTAAGTGTAATACTTTGTGTGGCCTCCGGAGGCAGAAGCTATACACCCAATTGTCTGGGTCTCCCAATAGGAGCTAGAAGAAAAGGAATTTACGGTTAGTAAACAAAATTCCCTTCTTTTTTTTTTAGTGTTTTTTAAAGCCAGAAAGTTGCCATTTGAAATGACTTTAGTTTGGTGCCGTCTGTGATCTGCTTTTTTTAAACAAAAGTAAAACAACTGAATGAACATCCTCAGAACCAGGGGAGGCCATAATTTTTGCCAGGGGTTGTATATCAGCCACACATGGGGGTGAAGGCTGTGTAAGCACAGCTGTTCTGTGCACGGTATGCAGAACACTGCTCCCACTGTGAACTACTGCCAGGAAGAACTCCCTAAGTAACAGATACATTTACCCTGTTGAATCGGACATGGCTGACAATGATAGTTTCCCTTAGAAACTCCACAATTCCCATGATAATCCTAAAATAATTCTATATTTTTTGTAACACTGCGTTGGTTCAATAATGTGTTGTTTTTCTCTTTTCTTTCTGCAGCCTGCGGAGGTCAGTTACCTATTCCTGAAAAGAATGAAAAGAGCGTTGGTAAACGGAGAGGGTGCATGGACGAGGGTGAATGTGCTCTATTTTTTTTTTTTTACACTGTAAATTAGGTCATATCGAGATACAAATGAATAAAACTGCCTCAATGTTCACATCTGAAAAATGACAGGAAGAGTTATCCTTGGGACCAAAATGTCCTATATTATATTTTTTTGTTTGTAAATATTTTTAACATAAAGAGGGCCGGTCAGCATCCGTAAATCTGTAAATATGTGACATAACAATTCTAAAGCATCTTTTCTTTGTACTATGCAGTCCCTCCATTATTCCTCCTGGAAATATATATGAATCAATTGATTAGTGTGCTTTACCACTTACTTTTTTCATTGCGGTGTTTTCATTCACTCTCTAAGGGCTCTTTCACACGTCAGTGATTCTGTTACGTATGTTACTGTTTTTTCACGTACCAGAATCACGGACATACGCAGACCCATTAAAATCAATGGGTCTGCGCGCACATGAGTGATTTTTCACTGACATGTTTCCGTGTGGCGTACACGAGTGTCTGTGTGCTCCGCACGGAGACAAGTCCTTTTTTTTCTGGCATCACTGATGTCCCACGAACCACACTATGATGTACCAGAAAAAGTCGTATAAGACGACTTTTTAACCCCTGAAAATCTCATCAAAAGTAGGGGATCGTCTTATACGCCGGGTGTCGTCTTATACGGCAGTGCACGGTGCCGTCATGGCTTTACACACAATAAAACATATTCACATAGGCACATAGACCCCTCCTTGATAGCTTCCAGTGCATGCAGCGGCCGCTGCAGGATGTCGTCATTGCTTTACTACGGTTGAATGCTTAACGGCGCCATAAAGCATTCAACTGCAGTAAAACCATGACGACATCCTGCATCGGCCACTCCATTCACACTATCTCGGAGTACATACCGTGTTTCCCCGAAAGTAGGACCCCCCCGAAAGTAAGGCAGGGTGGGGGTTTCGGGGGGGTCCGCCAATGTAGGGCACCCCCCGATTGTAAGGCAGGGTAGCGGGGGCCCGGGAATGTAAGGCCGCCTATTGGTGGTGGTCGCGGCGTAATGTAATGTAAGGCCGCATATCTCACCGGCCTGCGGCGCGTCCCGGGTCACCGCTCTTCCTGCTCGCAGCTGATTGGCCGATCAGCCTGTAAGTCACAGGCTCCCTGCTGGCCATCAGCTCGAGCTGTGATTGGCCAGTCAGCCGGCTCGCAGCTGATTGGCCGAATCAGCCGCGACGTCACCGCCTGCAGGCGCTCGCTCCGATTGGTCCAGCGTCCCCGGCATCAGATACGTCAGCCCGGCACCGCAGAGGAGATCGAAGGAAAGTAACGGTAAGTTCCGAAACTCTGTGTGTGTGTGTGTGTGTGTGTGTGTGTGTGTGTGTGTGTGTGTGTACGGTATGTGTACGGTATGTGTATGGGTGCCGTATGGGGCTGTATGTGTCAGTGTGTGTGTGTGTGTGTACGGTACCGGTACGATATGTGTGTGGGTGCCGTGTGGGGCTGTACCGGTACCGTATGTGTCAGTGTGTGTGGTGGCAGAGTGGGGGGCAGAACCACTGTATGGGGAGGCTGCAGGGGGGAGGATGGGGTGGATGCCGGATTATGAAACAATGGGGAGGCTGCAGGGGGGAGGATGGGGTGGATGCCGGATTATGAAACAATGGGGAGGCTGCAGGGGGGAGGATGGGGTGGATGCCGGATTATGAAACAATGGGGAGGCTGCAGGGGGGAGGATGGGGTGGATGCCGGATTATTATTTTTTCCAATGTAAGGCCTCCCCCGAAAGTAAGGCAGGGTGGGACTTTTGGGGGTAAAATTAATGTAAGACAGGGCCTTACTTTCGGGGAAACACGGTAGTACAGTACCTATAGTACTCTACAGTACCTGTAGACTGCAAGAAGCAGCGGGAGTCACCGCTGGAATGGAGGACAGGTGAGAATATCTTTCATTGTGTGTAAACATTATTAAACAATGGGCACATTACTGCAGGGCACATTACTAAACAATGGGGACATTACAGCAGGGGACATTACTAATCAATGGGAACATTACTGTAGGGGACATTACTAAACAATGGGGACATTACAGCAGGGGACATTACTAATCAATGGAAACATTACTGTAGGGGACATTACTAAACAATGGGGACAGTACTACAGGACACATTACTAAAGAATGGGAACATTACTGCAGGGGACATTACTAAACAATGGGAACATTACAGCAGGGGACATTACTAAGCAATGGGAACATTACAGCAGAGGACATTACTAAACAATTGGAACATTACAGCAGGAGACATTATTAAACAATGGGCACATTACAGCAGGGGACATCACTAAACAATGGGGATATTACTCAGGTCAGCTTACACTCAAGTATATAAGATATATCCCAAATACGGTGCATTTAAAATAAAAAGCTTTTTAAACTCCCCTTCTCCAGCTGCTGCTGCCTGTGTCTTCCTAGCAGGCTAATTATGCTCATGAATATGCAGTTATGCACTGCACAGCCAACCCGGAAGTAGCTGCAGTGGGGAGACAGCGGCGGCCGGACACAGCAGAGCCGGAGATAACAGCACCATGGACAGCAGGAGCAGGGATCGGTGAGTTTGGAATACCTGATCTCCATGTGCTATCACAGATCACAGATAGCACATGGAGGACGCACGGGAGGGACAAATGGGACATATGCGTTTGTCTGTGTTTTTCACTGACGTGGGAAACAGGCCTAAAGGCTGCTTTACACGCAGCGACATCGCTTGCGATGTCGCTCGTGAAAACATCCGCCCCCGACGTTTGTGCATCACGGGCAAATCGCTGCCCGTGGAGCAGAATATCGCTAGTCCCCGTCACATGTACTTACCTTCCTAGCGACGTCACTGTGGGCGGCGAATAGTCTCTTTTCTAAGGGGGCGGTTCGTGCGGCGTCACAGCGACGTCACACGGCAGGTGTCCAATAGAAGCGGAGGGGCGGAGAGCAGCCGCATGGAAGTCACGCCCACCTTGTTGCTGGAGGACGCAGGTACGATGTTGTTCGTCGTTCACGGGGTGTCACACGTAGCGATGTGTGCGGCCTCAGGAATGACCAACAACCTGCATCCAGCACCAGCAATGATTTTTTGAAAATGAACGACATGTCAACGATCAAAGATTAGGTGAGTATTTTTGATCGTTAACACTCGCTCATTGGTGTCACACGCAACGATGTCGCTAACGAGGCCGGATGTGCGTCACGAATTCCGTGACCCCGACGACATATCGTTACCGATATTGTTGCGTGTAAAGCCCCCTTAATGCTGTTTTCTGGTCCATAAAATGCAGCAGACTGGTACATGTTGGGATTTTTTTTATTCACCATGGACCATCGGTTTGCATAAGTTGCTGGTGTGCGCAGGCATGCTAGTCATCATTGAGCACATGGATGGCACGCTGACACAAAATACGTTTGTCTGAGTCCGGCTTCATGCTGTCAGCCCTGATTGAACAGTGCAAGAGTCTGCAGAGATGTGCCGCATTGTCAGGAAAATTAATGGTAACACTCAGCTGGCATACATTTCCAGGAGGAATAACTGAGTAATTAAAAAAAGAGAAATTCAAGTATTTGCTAAAATAGACATGAAAGTTACATTTTGAGCATTTGATGACTTTCTGCAGGTAGTGAAATAGTGTTTTTTCACAGTGAGGCAATGAAGGGTTACAGATAATGGATGAATCTTCCATATTATGTGCGATTAACCCCGTCCAGACCTGTGTGTTCTGCCTATGTATATATCCCATATTGTGTGCCATTAACCCCATCCAGACCTCTGTGTTCTGCCTGTATATTGTACCCTACTACCATAACCACTCACCTGTCCGTAATGTGACCCTACAAGAATGGACGAGAGGCTGTAACAGCTCCGCATCTTCGAATGACATCATAACATGGTGACATCATATATCATTCTTCGTTTCCCTTGTAACCCTATATGTATCTATATTTATGTACTTTTTTTTATAAATGTCACCTTTCCCCGTCTATGTATTACTAATATCTTACACATTCATTATATGCCTCCTACATACTGTTCATTTCTTCGGCGCTCTATTGGGAGACCCAGACGATTGGGTGTATAGCACTGCCTCCGGAGGCCACACAAAGCAATTACACTAAAAAGTGTAAGGCCCCTCCCCTTCTGGCTATACACCCCCAGTGGGATCACTGGCTCACCAGTTTTCTGCTTTGTGCGAAGGAGGTCAGACATCCACGCATAGCTCCACTGTTTGTAGTCAGCAGTAGCTGCTGGCTATATCGGATGGAAGAAAAGAGGGCCCATATGGGGCCCCCAGCATGCTCCCTTCTCACCCGCGGTGGTGCTTGTAAGGTTGAGGTACCTATTGCTGGTACAGAGGCTGGAGCCCACATGCTGTTTTCCTTCCACATCCCCTGGAGGGCTCTGTGGAAGTGGGATCTTGCCGGCCCCCAAGCCCTGGGGCCGGGCTCCATCCACAGACCCATAGAACCTGCTGGATTTGGAGCGGGAGTGCCGTTCAGGGACAAGGCCCTGCAACTTTCAGGTACTCTGTGTCCCCGGCAGGCACGGACACTCTCAGGCTTGCTGAGCGTTATAGTGCGCCGGGGACAGTAGCGCTGTGCGCCGGGGTTAGGTCACTGCAGCTTTGCTGAGTGACGTTTCATGTTGGGAACTACTGCGCCGACCGCTCCTGGAGCGGCGGCGCAGCTGCGACTTGTAGTGCGCCGGGGACTTTGCGCCGACCGCGCTTTTACGGCGGCGGCGCTTCTAACTTTAGCCCCCGGCTTCTGCGGCCTAGCGCCGCTTCGTTCCCGCCCCCACCCTGTCACTCAGGGTAGGGGAGAGACGCTGCTCAATTAACAGCGCCGAGGGTTGGAGCTTTATTTACATGCTCCAGCCCTCTCACTAGGCACAGGGGGAAGCAGACTTCCCGCTCTTCGTCGGTGTACGCCCAGGGCCCGCCCCCCCTCTCCACAAGGACGCCGGCAGCCATTACACATGCGATCTGGCTGGGGAAAGGCAGCAGGCTCTGGGAGACCCAGACTAGAGGGATTTCTGGCGACCACACACCGCTCCTAAGCGGGCGGTAAGCTGCACAGTAGTGCTGGCCCCTCTAGTGCCTCAGTGATATATTAGTGTACTTCTTTCTTGGTACCATATATATATATATATATATATTTATATAGTGCACTGTAAGGTCGCTTCTTGGCTGGACACCCTGTACTGCTCTGAGGAGGCAGCAACATGTCATCCGCAAAACGCAAGGCTGCCAAGGCACGGGCTGTGTACACTGTTTGTACTGCATGTGGGGCTGATCTACCGGCAGGCTCCAATGATTCACATTGTGTGCAATGTTCAGTCCCAGTGGCACTTCGTCAGCCAGAGCCTATTGTGGTGGTAGCCCAGGCAGAGACGCCTGTGAACACGCCAGGCGGTTCCGGATGGAATCCCTCCGCTCAGTCATTGCCTCAATGTCCCAAGGAGATTTCCTAGCATCAATAGACATCAAAGATGCTTATCTCCACGTGCCGATTGCTACGGAGCACCAACGCTTTCTGCGCTTCGTGATAGGAGACGACCATCTTCAGTTCGTGGCTCTGCCATTTGGTCTGGCGACAGCCCCTCGGGTGTTCACCAAGATCATGGCAGCAGTGGTAGCAGTCTTGCACTCTCACGGACACTCTGTGATCCCTTACTTGGACGATCTACTGGTCAAGGCACCCTCTCAGGAGGCATGCCAACTCAGCCTGAATTTTGCACTGGAGACTCTCCAGGCGTTCGGGTGGATCATCAACTTCCCAAAGTCAAATCTGTCACCGACCCAATCACTAACGTATCTTGGCATGGAGTTTCATACTCTCTCAGCGATAGTGAAGCTTCCGCTGGACAAGCAGCGGTCTCTACAGACTGGGGTGCAGGCTCTCCTTCAAAGTCAGTCGCACTCCTTAAGACGCCTCATGCACTTCCTCGGGAAGATGGTGGCGGCAATAGAAGCGGTTCCGTTTGCGCAGTTTCATCTGCGTCCACTTCAATGGGACATTCTCCGCCAATGGGACGGGAAGTCGACATCCCTGGACAGGAAAGTCTCCCTTTCCCAGACGGCCAAGGACTCTCTGCAGTGGTGGCTCCTTTCCACCTCATTATCACAGGGAAGATCCTTCCTACCACCGTCCTGGGCGGTGGTCACGACAAACGCGAGTCTGTCAGGGTGGGGAGCAGTGTTTCTCCACCACAGGGCTCAGGGTACGTGGACTCAGCAGGAGTCCAGCCTTCAGATCAATGTTCTGGAAATCAGAGCAGTGTTTCTTGCCCTACTAGCCTTCCAGCAGTGGCTGGAAGGGAAGCAGATCCGAATTCAATCGGACAACTCCACAGCGGTGGCATACATCAATCACCAAGGGGGGACTCGCAGTCGGCAAGCCTTCCAGGAAGTCCGGCGCATTATGATGTGGGTGGAAGCCACGGCCTCCACCATATCCGCAGTTCACATCCCCGGCGTAGAAAACTGGGAAGCAGACTTCCTCAGTCGCCAGGGCATGGACGCAGGGGAATGGTCCCTTCACCCGGACGTGTTTCAGGAAATCTGTCGCCGATGGGGAAGGCCGGACGTCGACCTAATGGCGTCCCGGCACAACAACAAGGTCCCAACCTTCATGGCACGGTCTCGCGATCAAAGAGCTCTAGCAGCAGACGCCCTAGTGCAAGATTGGTCGCAGTTCCGGCTCCCTTATGTGTTTCCACCTCTGGCACTCTTGCCCAGAGTGCTACGCAAGATCAGATCCGGCTGCAGCCGCGTCATACTCGTCGCTCCAGACTGGCCGAGGAGGGCGTGGTATCCGGATCTGTGGCATCTCACGGTCGGCCAACCGTGGGCACTACCAGACCGACCAGACTTACTGTCCCAAGGGCCGTTTTTCCATCGGAATTCTGCGGCCCTCAACCTGACTGCGTGGCCATTGAGTCCTGGATCCTAGCGTCTTCAGGCTTATCCCAAGGGGTCGTTGCCACCATGAGACAGGCTAGGAAGCCCACGTCTGCTAAGATCTACCACAGAACGTGGAGGATATTCTTATCCTGGTGCTCTGCTCAGGGAGTGTCTCCCTGGCCATTTGCATTACCTACCCTTCTTTCTTTCCTGCAATCTGGGTTAGAAAAAGGTTTGTCGCTCGGCTCCCTTAAAGGACAAGTCTCGGCGCTATCCGTCTTTTTTCAGAAGCGTCTAGCACGACTTTCTAAGGTGCGCACGTTCCTACAGGGGGTTTGCCATATCGTTCCCCCGTACAAGCGGCCGTTAGATCCATGGGATCTGAACAGGGTACTAGTTGCCCTCCAGAAGCCGCCCTTCGAGCCTCTGAAGGAGGTTTCACTTTCTAGACTATCACAGAAAGTGGTTTTTCTGGTAGCGATCACATCTCTTCGGAGAGTGTCTGAGCTAGCAGCGCTGTCTTCCAAGGCTCCCTTCCTGGTCTTCCACCAGGACAAGGTAGTGCTGCGCCCCATTCAGGAGTTTCTCCTGAAGGTGGTATCCTCTTCTCATCTTAATCAGGATATCTCTTTGCCTTCGTTTTGTCCTCATGCAGTTCATCGGTATGAGAAGGATTTACATTTGTTAGATCTGGTGAGAGCACTCAGAATCTACATTTCCCGCACAGCGCCCCTGCGCCGTTCGGATGCACTCTTTGTCCTTGTCGCTGGTAAGCGCAAAGGGTCGCAAGCTTCTAAGGCCACCCTGGCTCGATGGATCAAAGAACCAATTCTTGAAGCCTACCGTTCTGCGGGGCTTCCGGTTCCATCAGGGCTGAAGGCCCATTCTACCAGAGCCGTGGGTGCGTCCTGGGCATTGCGACACCAGGCTACGGCTCAACAGGTGTGCCAGGCAGCTACCTGGTCGAGTCTGCACACTTTCACCAAACATTATCAGGTGCATACCTATGCTTCGGCGGACGCCAGCCTAGGTAGAAGAGTCCTGCAGGCGGCAGTTGCCTCCCCGTAGGGGAGGGCTGTCTTTGCAGCTCTAACATGAGGTATTTCTTTACCCACCCAGGGACAGCTTTTGGACGTCCCAATCGTCTGGGTCTCCCAATAGAGCGCCGAAGAAGAAGGGAATTTTGTTACTTACCGTAAATTCCTTTTCTGCTAGCTCTTATTGGGAGACCCAGCACCCGCCCTGTTGTCCTTCGGGATTTTTGGTTTGTTTGCGGGTACACATGTTGTTCATGTTGAACGGTTTTCAGTTCTCCGATGTTACTCGGAGTGAATTTGTTTAAACCAGTTATTGGCTTTCCTCCTTCTTGCTTTTGCACTAAAACTGGTGAGCCAGTGATCCCACTGGGGGTGTATAGCCAGAAGGGGAGGGGCCTTACACTTTTTAGTGTAATTGCTTTGTGTGGCCTCCGGAGGCAGTGCTATACACCCAATCGTCTGGGTCTCCCAATAAGAGCTAGAAGAAAAGGAATTTACGGTAAGTAACAAAATTCCCTTCTTTATATTCATTATGTTCTTCTATAATGTACAGTTAAAACCAAAAGCTTCCATCTACTCTTTATAAAGACACATCTACACGTTTTTCCCTCCACTCTCTATAAAGACACATCTGCAGGTTTTTCCCTCCACTCTCTATGAAGACACATTTGCAGGTTTTTCCCCTCTGCTCTCTATACAGACACATCTGCAGGTTTTTCCCTCTGCTCTCTATACAGACACATCTGCATGTTTTCGTCACTATCTGACATGAATTCAGAATAAACCTTTCCTGTTTTAGGTCAATTAGGAACCAAAATTATTTATATTTGCCATATACCGGAATAATGAGAGAGAGAATATTTAAGGCATTTTTATTACTTTCTGCAAAGTCAAAAGTTTCCTTCCATTTCATTAGTATTTGTTGGCATTGCCCTTACACTGTGTGACTTGGGTGAAATGTTTTGGATCTAGTTCCACAAGCTTCTCACCATCGATGGTAGGAATTTGGGCCGATTCCTCCTGACAGAACTGGTGCAGCTGAGCCATGTTTGTAGGTCGCGTTGCTCGCACCGGCCTTTTCAGCTTTGCCCATAAATTTACAATAGGATTGAGATCAGGGTTTTGCGATGGCCACTCCAAAACATTGACTTTGCTATCCTTAAGCCACTTTGTAACCAGGTTGGCAGTAGCTTCGGGTCATTGTCCATTTGGAAGACCCATTTTCACCCAAGCTTTAAGTTCCTGGCTCATGTCTTGAGATGTTCTTCAGTATTGCCACATAATCTTCTTTCCTCATGATGCCATCTATTTTGTGAAGTGCACCAGTCCCTCCTGCAGCAAAACAACCCCACAACATGATGCTGCCACCAGTTGGAATGGTGTTCTTAGGCTTTAAAGCTTCTCCCTTTATTCCTCCAACTGTAACAATAGTCATTATGGCCAAACAGTTCAATTTTAGTTTTGTCAGAACACTGGACATGTCTCCAAAAATTAAGGTTTTTGTTCCTGTGTGCATTTGCAAACATTAATCTGGCTTTTATATGTTTCTTTTGGAGTAATGGCTTCTTCCTGACAGAGAGGCCTTTCAACCCATGTTGATACATTTCTCGTTTCACTGTGAATAATGACACAATCTTACCAGCTTCCGCCAGCATCTTCACAAGGTCTTTGTCTTTTGTTCTTGGGTTGATATGCACATGTCTGACCAAAGTACATTAATATCTAATATACAGAACCCGTATCCTTCCTGAGCGGTATAATGCTGAACATTCCCATCTTGTTTGTACTTGCATATAATTATTTGTACAGATGAATGATGCACCTTCAGGTATCTGGAAATTGCACCCATGGATGAACCAGACTTATGCAAGTCCACAATTCTCTTAATGAGATCTTGGCTGATTTCTTTTGACTTTCCCATGATGCTACACAAAGAAGCAGTGTGTTTCAGGTGTGCATTAAAATACATCCACAGCTGTGTCTCTAACTCAGATGTTGCCAATAAACCTATCAGAAGCTTCATAATCATATGGGCTGTCCCATGTTGTGTAAAAGCATAGTACTCTTAAGGGGGCTTTACACGTTGCGACATCGGTAACAACATATCGTCAGGGTCACGTCTTTAGTGACGTACATCCGGCGCAGTTACCGACATCGCAGCGTGTAAACCCTAGGAGCGATGATCACCGATCGCAAAAACCTCAAAAATCGTTGATCGGTGACATGTCGCTCATTTCCATAATATCGTTACTGCTGCAGGTGCGATGTTGTTTATCATTCGTGCAGCACCACACATCGCTGTGTGTGAAACCGCAGGAACGACAAACATCTCCTTACCTGCGTCCACCGGCAATACGGAAGGAAGGAGGTGGGCGGGATGTTCTGTCCCGCTCATCTCCGCCCCTCCGCTTCTATTGGCCAACCGGTTAGTGACGTCGCGGTGACGTCGCTGTGTCCGCCGAACGCACTTCCCCCTTGAAGGAGGGATTGTTCGGCGGACACAGCGACGTCGCCGACCAGATATGTGCGTGTGAAGCTGCCGTAGCGATAATGTTCGCTACGGCAGCGATCACCAGATATCGCATGTACAACGGGGGCGGGTGCTATCGCGCTCGACATCGCTAGCAATTGCTAGCGATGTCGCAGCGTGTAAAGCCCGCTTTAGTGTATGGAAACTTTTTGACTTATCAGAAAGTAATAAAAAATGCCGGAACATTTTCTGTCACTCATTATTCTGGCATTTGGCAAATAGAAATAATTTTGGTTCCTAATAGACCTAAAACGGGAAAGGTTTATTCTGATTTCATGTCAGATAGTGAGAAAAACCTGCAGATGTGTCTTTTTAGATAGTGTAAATGATAATGTAAACTTCTAGTTTCAACCATGTATATATTATACAAAATATATATATATATATATATATATATATATATATATATATATATGTATATATATATATGTATGTGGTCCAAAAGTAGGTGGGCAGTATGTGCGATAGGGTGGTTATCAAACATGGTGTAAAGTGAAACTGACTCAGTTGCCTGTAGCAACCAATCAGATTCCACTTTTCATTCTTCACAGACTCTTTGGAATATGAAAGGTGGAATCTGATTGGTTGCTAAGGGCAACTGAGTCAGTTTCACTTTACAGCACCTACTGTCCACTGCTGTCCACCTACTTTTGGATCACCCTGTATATATATAAATATAACATGCATTTTCAGGTGTCAAATATTGCTAAATTATAATAAATAATAGTATAACCTGCTTGTGGGGCTGGCAGCATTAACCATGGACAGGGCGGGTATGGCGGTTGTGCTTTCTTTGGTGCCAGTGAGTTTAGCAGTATTTGCCCCACTATGATCATGCATGCCCCTCTGCTATTATTTACCATATTTAAAGGGCAACTGGTGTGAAAATCAAATAAAGCTAATATCATTGCATCACTGCATTGGTGCAAACGGAGTCAGTAGGGGACACAGGTTTAAAAATAGTTTGCTTTTTTTTTTTCTAGAAAGAGCGCCACCCTTGTCTATGGCAATACCTGGTATTACAGCCCCAACAATTACGGTTTTCACTCCTTAGCCAGTTGACATTTACTTCTTTAAATATTGTATTTGCATCAGTGACTCCTGACTTGCACCCGGCATGTGATTATCTCCCATCGTGACTGTATTAACGCGCCCGTCTTGTACCCTGTGTATCTGAATCTGTTGTTGTGTCCTTGCACCTCCCAGGTTATGTTTCCAACTTTCCGTCTCCCCCACCGTCTAACCCTCGTCTTGTCCCAGTCCCAGCCCTAAAGTTCACTCATATTGATGAAGATGAGGGTGAGTTGGCATCGCCAGGACGTACGCTGCGGCAGCAGACGGCTAAGACGCAATTTCTGTCCATACCATCAATTTCTTCTGCTTCACAAATAATCCATGTAATCTGGTGTTGCTTCTTCTGTGCTTGCTTGCAATAGTTGGCATGCTATCAGGGGACGGCTGGCAAAAGTTTTACCGTCTGGGCATGTGGAAGGCGCTCAAGATGTACTACAGGAAGAGGGCAATTTATTAACCATATTGAGGATAGATTTTCTATCATTGCCAAACTTCATCTTGTGACCTCAGGGGAATTTACCCCTTCGTGCCGCTAGCTAGCCTTCCCCTATGTTCTGTCTTTGTAATAGAATAGGCCTGAGCAGTATAAAGAGTCCCAAGGGAATGTAAATAATCCATTAAATATTTCAAAAGCCTTCACTGTGCAAAGTCTAAGGCTATGTTCACATGGAGTTTATAAGGAGCTTTTTTTTAAGAGAGCAGCCCTCCTCAAAAGTACAGGATGAGGCAGAGCCAGGTGTGTGGATACACACAGGAATGGTAGTAGTTTAGGAAACTGGCAGGGAAGCAATAAATCACAGAAATGCAGTCTGTCTTCTTCTGGATGGGCAACAGTTAAACACGGGAGTAAATTACAAATAAAGGTATTTTCCAGCAGGGCAATGGTTAATATCAGCTATGTAACAGAAAAGTGAATGCAGGGCAAATCGTCCAGCAGGGCAATAGTTAAAAGACATCGATGTAACAGAGAAGTAAATGCAATCTGTTATCTTCCAGCAGAGCAATGGTTAGTAGCAGCGATGTAACAGAGAAGTAAATGTACTATGGTATCTTCCAGCAGGGCAATGGCTAGTAGCAGCGATGTAATAGAGAAGTAAATGCGTTATGGTATCTTACAGCAGGGAAATGGCTGGTAGCAGCGATGTAATAGAGAAGTAAATGCATTATGGTATCTTCCAGCAGGGCAATGGCTAGTAGCAGCGATGTAATAGAGAAGTAAATGCATTATTGTATCTTCCAGCAGGGCAATGGCTGGTAGCAGCGATGTACCAGAGAAGTAAATATAGTATGGTATCTTCCAGCAGGACAATTGCTAATAGCAGCCATGTAACAGAGAAGTAAATAAGTAAATGCAGTCTGGTATATTCTAGCAGGGCAATGGTTACAATGCATCAAAGGATGTAACAGAGGAGTAATTACAATCTGCTATCTTCCAGCAGAGTAATGGCTAATAGCAGTGATGTAACAGAAAAATACACACAGTCTGGTATCTCCAGCAGTGCAATGGTTAATAGCGATGTATCACAGAAGTAAATGCAGTATTGTATCTTCCATCAGGGCAATGGTTAATAGCGATGTAGCACAGAAGTAAATGCATTCTGGTATCTTCCAGCAGGGGAATGATTGCAGAGGAATTTCTATGGTTGTCGGTTGGAGAGGGCTTGTTCTATGGTTGTCAGTTGCAGAGGGCTTGTTCTACGGTTGTCGATGGAAGAGGGCTTGTTCTACGGTTGTCGGTTGCAGAGGGCTTGTTCTACGGTTGTCGGTTGCAGAGGGCTTGTTCTACGGTTGTCGGTTGCAGAGGGCTTGTTCTACGGTTGTCGGTTGCAGAGGGCTTGTTCTACGGTTGTCGGTTGCAGAGGGCTTGTTCTACGGTTGTCGGTTGCAGAGGGCTTGTTCCACGGTTGTCGGTTGCAGAGGGCTTGTTCTACGGTTGTCGGTTACAGAGGGCTTGTTCTACGGTTGTCGGTTGCAGAGGGCTTGTTCTACGGTTGTCGGTTACAGAGGGCTTGTTCTACGGTTGTCGGTTGCAGAGGGCTTGTTCTACGGTTGTCGGTTGCAGAGGGCTTGTTCTACGGTTGTCGATTGCAGAGGGCTTGTTCTATGATTGTCAGTTGAAGAGGGCTTGTTCTACGGTTGTCGGTTGCGGAGGACTTGATCTATGGTTGTGGGTTGCAGAGGGCTTGTTCTATCTATATCTGTCAGTTACAGAGGGCTTGTTCTACGGTTGTTGGTTGCAAAGGGCTTGTTCTTTTGTCTGTCGGTTGCAGAGGGCTTGTTCTATGGCTGTCGGTTGCAGAGGGCTTGTTCTATGGCTGTCGGTTGCAGAGGGCTTGTTCTATGGCTGTCGGTTGCAGAGAGCTTGTTCTATGGCTGTCGGTTGCAGAGGGCTTGTTCTACGGTTGTCTATTGCAGAGGTCACCTTGCAGGGATGACCATAATTATCATTCTTAGCTCCGCATCTTATGTTTTTGCATTTACTGTGGTCGTCCTTATTGAAGAAGACCTCAAGAAGCAAGAAGACACACAGCAGCATGCCCAAACTGATGTCTTGCCTCGTCCTGTCCGTTGTCTATAGATGTGTCCACCATTGTTTTAACTAACAGATGTCTCCGATTTGTGGCTCACATTGCTAACATTACTGGGAGATTTACTTACTTCATCCCTTCTAATTGTGTTATGTCATCTTTTAATGCTTTGGAGGAAACTGTTCTTCATAGGAGACACCTAGATCATGGTTTATAGGGAATTACAGGCAATGTTTAAGGGGAAAAAGTATGCAAATGAGCTCTCCTCCACAAGGAGGAAAATTAACTAATCTGTAATTAGCTAATTGGGGGCTTCAGTCCATCATCAGAAGGTTCTGAACAAAAGAGGTGATTAGACGGATATAGTGACCAATTAATCAACCAGGACAACATGTGCAAATGCTTTTTAGATATTTAGAGATGCACCATTTCTTGCAAATAGTGGGTTAGATGCAACCTGAAATGGGGCCTGTGCTTTTTTTTTATATTTATATTTTTGTTCACAATAAATCTTCCATTATGTAAAGGTTTTTTTATATCCGTTTTTGCTTTTTCTTGCACTACGCTCCCACTGTCTATAGTGTGCACTCTCATGACCATCCAAAGTTTTTGCACCGTCATGCCATCTTTCCCCTTATCACCTAAAAGATGATACTTTTTGCACATCCTCACTGCATGTCAACTAATAGCTCCAATGTTTCTAAGACCTTTAACGATTTTGGTGTTTTTGGGTCAATTGATGCTCCACATTTAAAAAGTCAGTTGGATATGTTGTGAAAAATCCCTGAGCTCCCCTGATTCTGCCGCTCTTTTCCGTTTTGTGCTGCGTTGCTCCATTGCAGAGATATTAACATTTGTTGCTTTCGGAGCGCAATATGTGAAATCTCTGCTTGTAATGCAACTAGGCATTTCTGCTTGGCACTACAGAGTAGTGATACAGTCACTTGGTGGCGCTGGATGGGAAGCTAAACACTCTGTGGCGTAGTATGAAGTTAATAGCTAGATGGCGCTGGAAGCACTAGTCTACAGAGAGAGCAGAGGGAGAGTCTGACACGCCAGGATCAGTAACCAAGGGGACACGACAGAACACAGGGAGCAGGCAGAAACGAGGTCAAGATACAGGCAGAGTGTCAGGATACCAGGAGAGTATGTATTGGATGAAACGAGCAGGCGGAGACGTGGTCAGGAGGAGGTCCGAGGTCAGAAGCCAGAAGGTAACGACAAGTTCAAGGGGGGCAGGCAGAGCAGAGTCAATACAGTCCAGGGTCAAGTAGACAAGATCAGATAACAAGACACAACAGGAGCCTAGAGCACTTACTGCAGAGCAGGAAATACGACCGGCGTCATTCCGGCCGACATTCTCCCTAATAAAGTAGAGCAATAACCTAGAACGCAAGGCATGTGGGCAAGCCTCTCCCAGCACCAGCGTAGGACCCAGTGCGGGGAAACAACCCGTCCACAAGAGTGCAAGACAGCAGAGCATCAAGGCAAAATGCTCTGCATGGAGAAACAGGTGAACACTGACTCTGCAGGAGACCATAACAGAACGTCACCGCACAAAAGATGCACCGCAAATCAGAACCGTGACACTACCTTAGCGTGTGCTTTCACCCCTCCCTCCAAAATGTGATTGGTACCATCTGGGAAGGAGAGATTGAAGTACATTCTTCCAGGGAAGACTCTGAAGAAATGTCCAGTTGCAGAGATTTCACATGCTGCGCTCCAAAAGAAACAAATGTGAATATCTTTACAATGGAGCGACATAGGACAAAACGGAAAAAAACGTCAGAATCAGGAGAGCTCAGGGATTTATACAAGGCATTTAACTCAATTTTTATAGCAAGCGACAAGTCATCTCTAATAATAGGTTGACATTGATGTCTTTACCAAATCCACTTGCAATTGGAGACCAATGTGCAACATTTAAAGCTTTATTGGAGAGATTGTGCTATAATGGGGCAAAAAAAGTGGTGGTTTTTTTTACCAAATTCAACATTGTGCACGATTTTGATGAATTTGGTGCAAATTCCTTCATTAAAAAAAGACGAGAAAAATGAAAATCAATACAAAAAAAGCTCCTTTGATGGATTGAAGCCAGTGTTTACACTTCCTACTAGATATCTTACTTGGTGATACAAATATGTGCAAAATGTCGGTGCATTCAGGACAGGCGCTCCTTCCACTACGCCATGCCCCCATGCTGGAAAAGGCACAGAAAATGCCTAAAGCACATAATAAATGGTGCATGTCATGAAATGGCACAAATAGCTCACGGGCTTCTTTTATATTTTCCATCGCTTTTTGCTTCTGCTTCAGGTTTACATTTTAAAGGTTGGTTCCTAATGAAATCCACACATTTTTGTTTTTAATTTTAACATCTACTCCCATGGCTTCATACAGGACGTGAGCTGAGGGTGGTAGTGAACACCAACGATCCGGACTATGAGCACATATACACCGTGGACGATTACAAGGAAGCCATGGATGAAGATGGGACAGAGAGCACTATCCTGTCAGATGGTCAGTACGATGGTCAGGGGCTGCCTGGCCGGTGTGCTGCTGCCAGGACAGCTGTGTAACTACAGCGCCCCTCCTGCCCACAGGCCGAGTCTGGAATTGCAGCTCAGCACCATTCACATTAATGTATCTTAGTTGCAGTACCAGACACAACCTGTGGACAGGGATTGAGCTGTATTCATATATATATATATATATATATATATATATACACGAGATATATATATATATATATATATATATATATATGTATATGTACACAGCAAAATGATGCTGTACATTCACTTTAACCATCTCTGTAATAGAAGTAGAGGAAAACTGACATCAAATCATGTGTTTGACATCTTTCCCTTTACAGACACGACAATCCCAACAGCATCTGAGGCCAGCCTGCGCAACAAGAGAGACACTGAACAACATGGTAGCCATAGCCTATGATATGTTATACTGCCATTAATACACTACTACTATACTGTATTATTACTACTAGAGTACAATACTACCGTTATATACTATTATTATACTGTATTAGTACTACTAGAGTATGATACTACCGTTATATACTATTACTATACTGTATTAGTACTACTAGAGTATGATACTACCGTTATATACTATTACTATACTGTATTAGTACTACTAGAGTATGATACTACCGTTATATACTATTACTATACTGTATTAGTACTACTAGAGTATGATACTACCGTTATATACTATTACTATACTGTATTAGTACTGCTAGAGTATGATACTACCGTTATATACTATTACTATACTGTATTAGTACTACTAAAGACTATAATACTACCGTTATATTCTGTTATTATACTACTGTTATATATGTTATATACTATTGTTATACTAACACTAGAGATTATAATACTACTGTTATATACTATTACTATACTACTATACGGTATTACTACTATTGTATAATACTACCGTTATATACTATTACTATACTGTATTAGTACTACTAGAGTACAATACTACCATTATATACGATTACTATACTGTATTTGTACTACTAAAGACTATAATACTACCGTTATATACTGTTATTATACTACTGTTATATATGTTATATACTATTGTTATACTAACACTAGAGATTATAATACTACTGTTATATACTATTACTATACTACTATACGGTATTACTACTATTGTATAATACTACCGTTATATACTATTACTATACTGTATTAGTACTACTAGAGTACAATACTACCATTATATACGATTACTATACTGTATTTGTACTACTAAAGACTATAATACTACCGTTATATACTGTTATTATACTACTGTTATATATGTTATATACTATTGTTATACTAACACTAGAGACTATAATACTACTGTTATATACTATTACTATACTACTATACGGTATTACTACTATTGTATAATACTACCGTTATATACTATTACTATACTGTATTAGTACTACTAGAGTACAATACTACCATTATATACGATTACTATACTGTATTTGTACTACTAAAGACTATAATACTACCGTTATATACTGTTATTATACTACTGTTATATATGTTATATACTATTGTTATACTAACACTAGAGACTATAATACTACTGTTATATACTATTACTATACTACTATACGGTATTACTACTATTGTATAATACTACCATTATATACTATGACTAAACAGTTTTAGTACTACTAAAGACTATAAAACTACAGTACTGTTATATACTGTTATTATACCTCTACTATACTGTATTAAAGCTACTAAAGACTAAAATACTACAGTTATATATAGTTATTATACTACTACACTGTATTACTATTACTAAAGACTATTATTATACAAACACTAAAGACTATAATACTACTATTATGTATTAATAATGGCTATAATACTCCCGTTATATGCTGTTATTATATTACTACTATTCTATAATATTATACAACTACAATAGACTCTAAAACGATGGTTATACACTAATATTATACTACTAGAGATTATAATATTACTTTTTTATACTATTTTTATGCTACAATTATAGGCTATTATATTTCTATAATATACTATTATACAGTATACTACAGGCTATTATGCTCGTGTTATATACTGTCATTACAAGAGACTATTATATTAATATACTATTATTGTTATATCAGTATAGATTATTTATAGATGCCGGTGATTTATACTTTAGACTTTATCCCTCGTCACTGAGCCTCCTGTTGTTTGCAGATCTCTGCCGTCTGCCAATGCTGGAAGGCGAATGCACCAAATACACATTGAAATGGTATTATAACCAGCGGGTGAGAGCGTGTCGCCCGTTCGTGTACAGCGGCTGCGGTGGAAACCTTAACCGGTTTGATGAGAAGGATGAATGTGAGCTGCAATGTACGCACAGAAGAGAAGGTCAGTGCCCCCCATTCTAGATATTAAAGGGGCTGTATCAAAATGGTAAGATATCCCCCATTCATAGGATTACAGGGGCCCGACCACTGCAACCACCACCGATTCCGGTAATAGTGCTCCATAGACAATGAATGGATTGGAGTTGCGCATGCTCAACCTCTGCTATATTCAGACAGGGCCCTGCAAAGCCACAAACACCGCATCGGTTGGGGTCTCAGCATTGTTACCGGATAGGGTATAACTTACAATCTTGACATCACCCCTTTCATCCCAAAATGACCTATTGTTTAAAACAGGTTTTTGTGTTACTTTTTTAAATTATTTTTGCCAACAACATTAGTCATCTTATAATTTTCACACTGTTGCAACTTTGTCTATTTTACACTCATACACCCTGTCCTTTCCAGAAGAGCTTACAGCAGTCTCATTATCAGCAGAGACAGGATTATAATGACCTGTTACATTTCTCTACACAGCTGATAACACAGAATCTATCAATCAGAATAGGTGACGTCACAGCCGATCCTCCTCCCCCTCCCTCAATAATGGCCTTTGCATACGCTCATTAGATGCGTCCGTACAACAGGTAGGGCCAGAGTCTAATTATTGGGGCTAATGTAAACACAGAATCCATCAATCACAATAGGTGAAGTCACAGCCCATCTTCCTCCCACTTCCCTCCCTTCACAATGGCCTTTGCACACGCTCATTAGATGCTTCAATGCAACAGATAGGGACAGAGCCTAATTATTGTAGCTAATGTAAACACAGAATCTGTCAATCACAATAGGCAACGTCACAGCGATCCTCCTCCCCCTCCCTCCACAATGGCCTTTGTACATGTTCATTAGATGCTTCAGTACAACAGGTAGGGCCAGAGTCTAATTATTGGGGCTAATGTAAACACAGAATCCGTCAATCACAATAGGCGACGTCACAGCGATCCTCCTCCCCCTCCCTCCATAATGGCCTTTGCAGACGCTCATTAGATGCTTCAATACAACAGGTAGGGGCAGAGTTTAATTATTGGGGCTAATGTAAACACAGAATCCATCAATCACAATAGGCGACGTCACAGCCCATCCTCCTCCCCCTCCCTTCACATTGGCCTTTGCACACACTCATTAGATGCTTCAATACAACAGGTAGGGACAGAGTCTAATTATTGGGGCTAATGTAACACAGAATTCATCAATCACAATAGGCGACGTCACAGCGATCCTCCTCCCCCTCCCTCCACAATGGCCTTTGCACACTCTCATTAGATGCTTCAATACAAAAGTTGGGACAGAGTCTAATTATTGGGGCTAATGTAACACAGAATTCATCAATCACAATAGGCGATGTCACAGCGATCCTCCTCCCCCTCCCTCCACAATGGCCTTTGCACACTTTCATTAGATGCTTCAATACAACGGTTAGGGACAGAGCCTAATTATTGTGGCTAATGTGCATGTGCATTTCCTGAAACAACTGGAAGACTAAAAAAACCCTAAGGTGAAAATTGCATTTTATTTTTTATTTTTATTACAGATTGTGATACGGAAAAAAAACAGTCCAAAAATTAAACAAAAACCTGATTTAAACAATTGGTCATTTTCTGATTGTGAAACAGCCATGAGTACATCTGGTTTACGTAATTATATTAACACTGTTTCTTATTTTAATTTGCAGATAAACCACAAGAAGACGGAAGTTAAGACGTCGCTCAGTCCTAGGAAAATAGCTGTATATTGTAATATTTTTATAAGATTCACTAAGTTTGAAAGGAAAAAAAAAACCTTGCAAGTTACAGGGTCCAAATTGTGTTCCTTTGTCCTTACATCTGGGAAATATTTGTATTTGTTATTGTGAATATAATGATGATTTCTGTATCTCTTATTCTATGGTGCATACAACTTTTTTCGTAGCAGAGATTGGTGCTATATTTTATACTATTTTTCTGCCAAAAGGGAGATTTCTAGAAAAAGAAAGAAAAACCAAACCAAAAAACCTTATACAGGTTGTAGGTTACGTTAGAGAAAGACCATGAATTGTCATAGAGTAAAGAAAGGTTTTCCAAAAATCTGATTAATATGGCAGAAAGGCCATCCGAGCGGCATAGCATGGGTAATCCCAAGCTTTTTCGCCCCTTCTGTTCCTTTGGTTCAGTTACTACTTGAGCTTGAGTAATAGACTTGAGTAAGCTCAGATTAGTTCTACCTAATATATAGTCTCAGCATAAAGACTACTTGGCCTCGAGTGGTAGACTTGAGTAAGCTCAGACTAGTTGCTAAGGACTTGCTAATGGCCAACCTAAAATGTAGTCTCCACACAAAGACAACTTGGGCTTGAGTGGTAGACTTGAGTAAGCTCAGACTAGTTCAACCTAATATATAGTCTCAACATAAAGACAACTTGGGCTTGAGTGGTAGACTTGAGTAAGCTCAGACTAGTTCAACCTAATATATAGTCTCAGCATAAAGACAACTTGGCCTTGAGTGGTAGACTTGATCCGAACAGCATAGCTTCGGTAATCCCAAGCCTTTTCGCCCCTTCTGTACCCTTTGTTCAGTAACTACTTGGCTTTGAGTGATAGACTTGAGTAAGCTCAGACTACTTGGTAAGGACTTACTAATGGCCAATCTAACATAAAGTCTCAGCATAAAGACAACTTGGCCTCGAGTGGGGGCCATCAGTAAGCTCATATTAGTTCAACCTAATATATAGTGTCAGCATGAAGACAACTTGGCCTTGACTGGTAGACTTAAGTAAGCTCAGACTAGTTGGTAAAGACTTACTAATGACCAACCTAATTATAGTCTCAACATAAAGACAACTTGGCCTCGAGTTGTAGACTTGAGTAAGCTCAGAATAGTTCAGCCTAATATATAGTCTCAGCATAAAGACAACTTGGCCTTGAGTGGTAGACTTGAGTAAGCTCAGACTAGTTCAATCTAATATATAGTCTCAGCATAAAGACAACTTGGCCTTGAGTGGTAGACTTGAGTAAGCTCAGACTAGTTCAACCTAATATATAGTCTCAGCATTAATATAACTTGGCCTTGAGTGGTAGACGTGAGTAGGATCAGACTAGTTCAACCTAAAATATAGTCTCAGCATAAAGGTAACTTGGGGTTGAGTTTAAAATTTGAGTAAGCTCAGACTAGTTCACCCTAATATATAGTCTCAGCATAAAGACAACTTGGCCTTGAGTGGTAGACTTGAATAAGCTCAAAGTAGTTCAACCTAATATACAGTGTCAGCATAAAGACAACTTGGCCTTGAGTGGTAGACTTAAGTAAGCTCAGACTAGTTCAACCTAATATATAGTCTCAGCATGAAAACAACATGGCCTTGAGTGGTAGACTTGAGTCTTCTCAGATTAGTTCAATCTAAAATATAGTCTCAGCATAAAGGCAACTTGGGCTGGAGTTGAAAATATGAGTAAGCTCAGACTAGTTCAACCTAATATGTAGTCTCAGCATAAAGACAACTTGGCCTCGAGTGGTAGACTTGAGTAAGCCCAGACTAGTTCAACCTTAAATATAGTTTCAGCATGAAGACAACTTGGCCTTGAGATGAAGACCTCAGTAAGCTCAGCCTAACTGCCAAGCACATGTTGAAGGGCAACCTTATCTGTAACCTCAGTTAAGGGACTACAACTCAAGACCAAATTTTCTCTAAGCTAAGATTACATATTAGGCTGCCTATGTCCTTAGCAATTAGACTGAGCTTACTTAAGTCTACATCTCACGGTCAAGTTGCCTTTAAGCTGAGGTTACATAGTAGATTCGCCATCAGCAAGTCCTTAGCAACTAGTCTGGGCTTACTCAAGCAAACAAATCAAGGCCAAGTTGACTTTAGCAAGTTCAGACTATCTGCTAAGGACAAGCTGATGGCAAACCTTATATATGTAACTTCAGCTTAGAGACAACTTGGCCTTGAGTTGTAGACTTGAATAGACTCAGTCTAGTTGCTAAGGACTTGGTGATTGTCTTATTTTATAGACAACTTGGCCTTGATTTGTGTACTTGAGTAAGATCAGTCTAGGTGCTAAGAACTTCTCGACAGGCAATCTAATATATCATTTCAACTTGGTGACAACTTGACCTTGAGTCGTAGAATTAAGAAAGCTTAGGGGTTCTTTGCACGCTGCGACATCGCTAGCCGATGCTAGCGATGCCGAGCGCGATAGTCCCCGCCCCCGTCGCAGATGCGATCTCTTGTGATAGCTAGAGAAACCAAGGAAAAAATTGTGAAAAAATACCCTGCTGTAACTAAATAAAAGCATAGTGCATATAAACATAGGGTACTTAGTAAACACTGTTTTTGATCAAAAAAAGCATAAAGCTATCCCACCAACGCCAAGGTGTACCCAGTTGGGATAGTACCTACACTCTCTAATATTAAAACCTTACCATGGGTCTAAAATAGGCCTCAATGTGGCTAAGGGCTGAGAGCGACCGGGTCCCAACAGGACACACACAGTCAGGGGGATTCACAGAATGAAATGTCCAGCTCGCTGAGAAGGGGGCCACTCCCTGTTTGTACTGAATACAAAAAAACTACATAAAAACAAAAAAGTGAGCCGGAGTATGAGATGGTATACATGGTACTTGTGAGACCATGTTCACACTGGCCATGAGACAAAGAGAAACCAAGGAAAAAATTGTGAAAAAATACCCTGCTGTAACTAAATAAAAGCATAGTGTATATAAACATAGGGTACTTAGTAAACACTGTTTTTGATCAAAAAAAGCATAAAGCTATCCCACCAACGCCAAGGTGTACCCAGTTGGGATAGTACCTACACTCTCTAATATTAAAACCTTACCATGGGTCTAAAATAAAAGACCCGGTCGCTCTCAGCCCTTAGCCACATTGAGGCCTATTTTAGACCCATGGTAAGGTTTTAATATTAGAGAGTGTAGGTACTATCCCAACTGGGTACACCTTGGCGTTGGTGGGATAGCTTTATGCTTTTTTTGATCAAAAACAGTGTTTACTAAGTACCCTATGTTTATATGCACTATGCTTTTATTTAGTTACAGCAGGGTATTTTTTCACAATTTTTTCCTTGGTTTCTCTTTGTCTCATGGCCAGTGTGAACATGGTCTCACAAGTACCATGTATACCATCTCATACTCCGGCTCACTTTTTTGTTTTTTTGTTTTTTTGTTTTTTTGTTTTTATGCTCTTGTGATAGCTGCCTTAGCGAACATTATCGCTACGGCAGCTTCACACGCACTTACCTGCCCTGCGACGTCGCTCTGGCCGGCGACCCGCCTCCTTATTAAGGGGGCGGGTCGTACGGCGTCACAGCGACGTCACACGGCAGGCGGCCAATAGAAGCGGAGGGGCGGAGATGAGCGGGATGTAAACATCCCGCCCACCTCCTTCCTTCCGCATTGCCGGCGGGACGCAGGTAAGGAGATGTGTGCTGCCGCAGGAACAAGGAACAACATCGTAACATCGGTCATCCCGAAATTATGGAAATGACAGACGCTACACAGATCACCGATTTACGACGCTTTTGCGATCGTAAATCGGTGCATCTAGGCTTTACACGTTGCGACATCGTTACTGGCGCCGGATGTGCGTCACTTTCGATTTGACCCCGACGATATCGCAGTAGCGATGTCGCAACGTGCAAAGTACCCCTTAGTCTAGTTGCTATGAACCTTTAGAGACAACTTGGCCTTGAATTATGGACTTAAGAAAGCTTAGTCTAGTTGCTATGGACTTGTAAAGTCTATTTAAGGTGGTGTCACACACAGCGACGGCAACAACAACATCGCTGCTAAGTCACCATTTTCTGTGACGTAGCAGCAACATCCTGTCGCTGTCGCTGTGTGTGACATCCAGCAACGAGCTGGCCCCTGTTGTGAGGTCGCCGGTCGTTGCTGAATGTCCCGCTTCATTTTTTGGTTGTCGCGCTCCCGCTGTGAAGCACACATCGCTGTGTGTGACACCGAGAGAGCGACAAACTGAAGCGAGCAGGGAGCAGAGAGATGGCTTCTGGCAGCCTGCGGTAAGCTATAACCAAGGTAAACATCGGGTAACCAAGCGAAGTGCTTCGCTGGTTACCCGATATTTACCTTGGTTACTAGTGTCCGCCGCTCTCAGGCTGTCAGTGCCGACTCCCTGCTCCCTGCACGCGTAGCCAGAGTACACATCAGGTAAATAAGCAAAGGTTTGCTTATTAACCCGATGTGTACTCTGGCTAGGAGTGCAGGGAGCCAGCGCTAAGCGGTGTGCGCTGGTAACCAAGGTAAATATCGGGTAACCAGTGAAGGGCTTTGCTTGGTTACCCGATATTTACCTTAGTTACCAAGCGCAGCATCGCTTCCACGCGTCGCTGCTGGCTGGGGGCTGGTCACTGGTCGCTGGTGAGATCTGCCCGTTTGACAGCTCACCAGCGACCATGTAACGACGCAGCAGCGATCCTGATAAGGTCAGGTCGTCGTCGTGATTGCTGCTGCGTCGCTACGTGTGACCCTAACTTTAGAGACAACATGGCCTTGGATTGTGGACTTGAGAAAGCTTAGTTGCTATGGACTTGCTGATTGACAGCTCTGAGCACTTTAGCCATAGCAACCAGTCTGACTTAAATATCTGATGCGATTCTTCGTTATCACCTTCTTTTTCTGCCTTATTAATGAGATTTTTTGCTAAAAGCACTTTATAAAATGAAGTGAAACCAATCAATTGTCTTATGACGAACTGGAAACCAGTGACACCTCGAGGCTTATGGTAATCACCAGCTTTCTAGATACATTTCCATTAATTTATCGAACAGTCAAAGGTGCTTGTAACTACACATAGGAATCCCCTACAACCGGCCGATCACGTGTCTGTATGTAAATATACAACATATACTTTATAAAATGCGTTATATAAGAAAATGGTTGTAAACCGGAAAAAAAGACAAAAAAAAGTATTCAGGGACTGTAATATGGTGCTATGATGACCTCCAGCCAAGCATATTGCTTGCATTAAGTGTTGCAGATTATTATAAATCGCTTAGTATGTGTTTTATTATCCTTTTTTCTTTATGTATTGTTGCTTTTTTTTCTCTCCCATATCCACCAGGTATCTGTGCCGGTATTGCTCATGACATTTGCTGCTAAAACTTATAAGGTAGACCCTAATTCCTCTGAATCTGAAAAAAATATATATAAAATTCTCAATATATCTACAAGGTACAAAATCTGGAAGCTGGGATATATATGTATTACTGTTTTATGGGCCCTGATTGTCCCATACTGGTGGGATCAGCAGCAACCAAGCAAACATCTCCCATATCTCAGCTTCTTGGCACAGTAAGATATTGAGTATTTTTTAGGTTCTAAGTACAGTTAGTGTTAGATCGTAAAAAAACAAGCAATAAAAACAATTAAAGGGGTGTTCCCATCTCCAAGATCCTATCCTAATATGTAGTAGGTATAATAATAAAATTAGCAAATACCTCCAATTAGAAAGGAAGTATAGTTCTCCTGATTAACTATGTTGCTTACCTCATCAGAAGGGCATTGCAGCTTAGATATCCATGGTTACGACCATCCATGTAGCATAGTTTTCCTGATTAGCTATGTTGCTTACCTCATCTGCAGGACATTGCAGCTTAGATATCCATGGTTACGACCATCCATGTAGTATAGTTTACCTCATCTGCATGGCATTGCACCTTAGGTATCCATGGTTATGACCATTCATGTAGTCTAGTTCTCCTGATTAGCTATGTCACTTACCTCATGTACAGGGCATTGAAGCTTAGATATCCATGGTTACGACCATCCATGTAGTATAGTTTACCCTCATCTGCATGGCATTGCACCTTAGGTATCCATGGTTACGACCATTCATGTAGTCTAGTTCTCCTGATTGGCTATGTCACTTACCTTATGTGCAGGGCATTGAAGCTTAGATATCCATGGTGACGACCATCCATGTAGTATAGCTCTCCTGATTAGATATGTCACTTACCTCATCTGAAGGGCATTGAAGCTTAGATATCCATGGTTACGACTGTCCATGTAGTATAGTTTACCCTCATCTGCATGGCATTGCACCTTAGGTATCCATGGTTACGACCATTCTTGTAGTATAGTTCTCCTGATTAGCTATGTCGCTTACCTAATCTGCAGGGCATTGCAGCTAAGGTATCCATAGTGATAACCATTCATGCAGTATAGTTCTCCTGAATAGCTATGTCACTTACCTCATGTGCAGGGCATTGCAGCTTAGGTACCCATGGTTACAACCATTCATGTAGTATAGTTCTCCTGATTAGCTATGTTGCTTACCTCATCTGCAAGGCATTGGTTATGAGCACTCATATAGTGACAGCTAGTTAGTTGCTCAAGGTCATAACCAGCTAAGCTGCAATGCCCTGCACATGAGGTAAGAGACAGCTAATTAGGAGAACCATACTACATTTCTAATTGTAGGTATTTGCTAATATTATTATTGGGGTATGTGCGCACGTTGCAGACATTTTCTCCACCAAAAAACACGCCTTGTGGCTGTAAAATGCACCAAAAAAATGCATGTGTTTTTGGTACATTTCTGGTGCTTTTTTGAGTGCGTTTATTTTAGTGCATGCAATGGCTGCAAAGGCTAAAAAATGCGGGAAAAAATAGACCAAAAATTGACATGGTGCTTCTTTTTTCTGTACCAAAAACTGCATGGAAAAAAGAAGCAACATGTGCACAGCACTTCTGATTTCTCATAGACTTTGCTGGGATAAGGATAGACATGTAGATTTGGGCAACAAACTGCACAATAAACTGCATCAAAAACTGCACTGTGCGCACAGGGCCTTATTATGCCTACTACAAATTGGGATAGGAACATGGAGATGGGAATACCCCTTTAAGTGCAATCAAAGCAAATGGTACGGCCCTGGTTACCCAGACTTAAAAAGTAATATCCCTTTTAAAATCCACCATTTATATCCGCATAATCTTCCATCTTTACTTAATGCTAAGTTCACACACTGCCTATTTAGTGCAGATTTTTCCGCAGCAAAATTAATACACTACTGGGGGATTTTGTTAAGGATTTGGTGCAGATTTTCCCGTTTCCATTTGCAAAGTTTGAATCCACATAAAGATTCAACATTCCGCAGATTGCAACATCCGCACCAAGCGCGAAGAAAACATCCGCCATTCATTAACTATCACCTTCACATTTTCTACTCGCAAATCAGCGCGGAAAATCTGCACCGAAAAGACAACATGTGACTTGTCCATAGGATGTCACTGCAGCAAATGTCATGAAATTTCCCTTGATGTTTTAGTCATTTCTAGCTGATAAGACCGCTATAACCATTCACATCTAAAGCAAAACAGACAATATATTATGCCCAGAAAAGTTCCATATAATTCCAGGCTAAAATTACACAGAATACATTTATTTTTACATTTAAAGGGCAACTCCAGGCACATAAAAAATAATGCTACCTGTATTCTCGTCTAGTAGGTGGCGCTGGCAGGATTATAGTAGTTATATTCTTGTGTAATAGAGGACCATATTATAGCAGTTATATTCTTATCCAAAGACAGGAGAAGCAAAGTAGCCACATCATTTACCATAAATCCTTTCAGCATATATACAGCAGCGTAAACTGAGCACTATATGGTACCATTTTTTTTAGACATTTAATGGAGACATTATTTACGCATTATATGACACTTATATTTTAGAGATACAACTTTTGACATTTTCAGAAAAACTGGCAAAATATTATTTAAGTGTCAATACCAAAAGGGAATGTGTAATCGGAAAATGACCTATTTTCTAAATGTATTTTTATTTCAAAGTGTTAAAAAAAATATTAATATATATATATATATATATATATATATATATATATATTAATAATGGGTTTTTTTTTAATATCTTCAGCATGCAAAAAGTCAAATACTAGAATCACCTTTCAGCATTCACCACTATTCACAATAAGTGATGTCACAGCTTACTTCTTCCTCCTGTACAATTTCTGATAACACTTCTATATACAGTGGATTACACGGGAGGGTTCAGCATTCACCATAGGTGATGTCACAGCTCTCCTCCTGTATAATGACTGATGACACTTCTGTATATAGTAAATGACACAGGAGTCACCATTCACAATAGGTGATATCACAGCTCACCTCCTCCTGTATAGTGACTGATAACACCTCTATATACAATATATAACACAGGATTCACCATTCACAACAGGTGATGTCACAACTCACCTCCTTCTCCTTCTGTACAATGACTGATAACACCATTATGTACAGTTAATGACACAGGATTCACCATTCACAACAGGTGATATCACAACCCACCTCCTCGTCCTCCTGCACAATGACTGATAACACCTCTATATGCAGTAGATAACACAGGATCCACCATTCAAAATAGGTGATGTCACAGCTCACCTCCTCCTGTACAATGACTGATAACACCTATATACTCAGTAGATAACACAGGATCCACCAGTCACAATAGGTGATGTCACAGCTCACCTCCTCCTGTACAATGACTGATAACACCTATATACTCAGTAGATAACACAGGATCCACCAGTCACAATAGGTGATGTCACAGCTCACCTCCTCCTGTACAATTACTGATAACACCTCTATATACAGTAGACAACACAGGATCCACCAGTCACAAAAGGTGATGTCATAGCTCACTCAATGGTTGATAACACCTTTTATATACAGTAGATAACACAGGACCAAGATTCACAATAGGTGATGTCACAGCTCACCTTCCCCTCCTGTACAAAGACTGATAACACCTCCATATGCAGTAGATAACACCAGGATCCACCATTCACAACAGGTGATGTCACAGCTCACCTCCTCTCCCTCCCTTTCAATGACCTTTGCCCAGATTACAGCATGCTTGGATAATGCTTCTTTACAAACAAATAGTGTCTGAATCAGTCTATTGCGGCTAATGTTGATGTGAAAAACAGGAAAAATGGCTCTTTTATTAGACAAAAAGGATGAAAAGTTCAAGATTTTCAGTTTGTTTTTTATTATTTTTGAAACATAAAAGTTGTATGAAAATTAATATGAAAAAAAACATCCAAAATAAAAGAAACTACATTTTTAACATAAAAACATAAATTAAAAAATTAAGTATTTTTCTGCTGATTCCTTTATGATTGTTCACAATATAAATGGTGTCTGGAGCTGCCCTTGTATGTCATCGCGTCTTACTATGGTTAGTGCAGGAAGCCTGGACGTCTGGCCTCATGTTGCCCCTGTATCTAAATTTCCACCCTTTGTGCTACTGCCTGAAATAAAAAGATTTTATTTAAAGTGAATGGTAATCTGAATGTTGTGCATCATTATTTCTGTATTATTATATGCTAATTCACATGAATGTCGCCCATTAAATACTGCACATCGCCGGCCAAATCTGCCGGGGCAGCGCTCCATTCTCCACTCATACAGTGAGAGGTCCCATGCGGCAGTGCCCGTCTACGATGGTCATATATCCTTTAGTGACATTTGTAGGAGCTAGATACTTCTTTTCTTATTCAGATTCCTATTGAACTACAATTCCCAGCAATTTATCTGATCTGATATTCTTAAATTGGACATACTATGCCCCCTCCCCATCACATCTGTTGTTCTGACCTCCCATTCTGCATCCATAGACATTATATACTGTATACAGAGACTGCGGAGGTAAGTATGTGCCCCCTCCACATCCTCCTCCAGGAGCTTCTCTGACCTCCCATTCTACATCTATAGACATGAATGAGCACTACCATGCTCGGGTGCTCTTAACTAGTGATGAGCGGGCAGTACCATTCTCGGGTGTTTCGTACTAGTAACTAGTGATGAGCGGGCACTACCATGCTCGGGTGTTTCGTACTAGTAACTAGTGATGAGCGGGCACTACCATGCTCGGGTGCTTCGTACTAGTAACTAGTGATGCGCGGGCACTACCATGCTCGGGTGCTCGGTACTCGTAACTAGTGATGAGCGGGCACTACCATGCTTGGGTGCTCGGTACTCGTAACTAGTGATGAGCAGGCACTACAATGCTCGGGTGCTTGGTACTCTGAACTAGTGATGAGTGAGCACTACAATGGTCGGGTGCTCAGTACTGGTAACTAGTGATGAGCGGGTACTACCATGCTCAGGTGCTCTTAACTAGTGATGAGCGAGCACTACCATGCTTGGGAGCTCAATACTACTGTACCTAGTGATGCGCGGGCACTACCATGCTCGGGTGCTCAGTACTTGTAACTAGTGATGAGCGGGCACTACCTTGCTCGGATGCTCGGTACTCATAGCTAGTGATGAGCAGGCACTACCATGCTCGGGTGCTCAGTACTCGTAACTAGTGATGAGCGGGCACTACCATGCTCGGGTGCTCAGTACTCGTAGCTAGTGATGAGCGGGCACTACCATGCTCGGGTGCTTGGTACTCGTAACTAATGATGAGCGGGCACTACAATGCTCTCTCTATGTTTTTTAGGCGGAAGTGTGTTTTTGGCCTCACACACGCAGCCATCAGATTTTGTTTTGGCCAAAAGATTTTTTTAAGCCGGCCTCCAAGGCAAGGTAGACTCTTTTGGCCGGGCCCTACTCTAACTTTTTTTTTTTTTAAATCTAACTTCTTTGGTATATATCTATTTTTTTTTCTTTAAAGGAATGTGTCACATACAAGTTTTTAAACTAATTGAAACCAAATTGTGATAATGCTGACTTGTGGATTTAGACCTAACAACCTCTTCAAAGGGAATCAGTCACCAGGTTTTTAACACCTAATCTGAGCGCAGCATAACATAGGGGAAGAGATCCTGATTCCAGTGATTGTCACTTATTGGGCTGCTTAATGTAGTTTTGATAACATCACTGGTTAATCTGCAGGAGATTATCATTACAGGGCTACTTGTCATGCTGCAGGTAGTCCAGCAAAAAGAGCTCTGTATAACTGCTAGATCTGCAGCAGAGAAAACATTGATTTTATCACAATGAAAGCAAACAGCCCAGTAAGTGATACATCGCTGGAATCAGGGTCTCTGTCTCTACATTATGCTGCTCTCAGATGGCTCTTTAAGGCTCTTTCAGCAGATAGATAGATAGAATCATAGATAGATAGATAGATAGATAGATAGATAGATAGATAGATAGATAGATAGATAGATAGATAGATGGATATGTGGCGACCCTGTGGCTTCAGTCACCACAGGGTACTGCACCTCACTTAAGATGCAGTACTCATCTTGGATCCAGAGGCGGTCGGTACCAGTTCCACAACACAAACTCATACACACAACCAGGTTGCCCTCCCTATTGGGGACCAGGCTAGGGTCGGGTCTTAAGGTAGTCATCAAACATGGGGGGCAGCCACCCACTAGTGACAGGGAACTGGGGGAGGAGCAGCCACCAGGGGGAGTTAGGAGCTTACACAACAGTTAGAGTGTTCTCCAGCAGGAGAGAACAGGTGCGGGACCGGTGCGGTTCAGGGTGAGGAGTTTTTGGGTGGAACAGACTTCACGTTGTATCACCAGAATCTGCAGGACAGGGGGATTGCATGTCCCTCTGACCACCACGAGATCCACATAGGGTCCGGAGTCGTAATTACAGTCAACCCCACAGCGACTCCGCGTCACCTACACACGGGACAGGAGCTAACACTACACGAACCGGGATCCCCAAGCAGCTTCAGGCCACGAGGATCCATCTGTAAAGGCGCAACAAGGAAGGGCCATCGACCACCGGACCGGTTCTAACCTCCAATGGATCTGGGATCGGCTGGGGCCCATCACGGCTGGAACCACAGCAGCTGATTCAGCCTTTTGATTGCCGTCGCCCCGCACTTTGGCGACAATGGCCACTACTCTTCTCATTATCCTCCCCGGGGCCCCGCTCCACCTGTAGGGAGCAGAACCATCCTTGCTGCAACACCATCCACCACGGAGGACAGAGACAGCAGCGGCGGCTAATCCCTGGCCACGTACCACAGGTGGCGTCACATGACTATCATCCTCATCATTCTCCCACCATCATCCAAATCCCCTTTTACTGTACACCTCGAGGCCACGAAGCCGGGTAGGGCCACCTGTGGCCACCCCTGACCCGACATCATTTAACCCCTGCCCCGTGGGTGCTACAGATAGGAGATAAATATACAGAATCATAGATAGATAGAGGAATAGAGAGATAGAGAGAGGGATAGATAGATAGAGGGATAGATAGTGGGGGGTCTCACAGCAGGTGGGGGTCTCACAGCAGGTGGGGGGGTCTCAAAGCAAGTGGGGGGGTCTCACAGCAGGTGGGGGAGCCTCACAGCAGGTGGGGGGGTCTCACAGCAGGTGGGGGTCTCACAGCAAGTGGGGGGGTCTAACAGCAGGTGGGGGGGTCTCACAGCAGGTGGGGGGGATCACATCAGGTGGAGGAAGGTGAGAGGGGGCAGCAGGTGAGGGAGAGGGGGCAGCAGGTGAGGGAGGGGGGACAGCAGGTGAGGGAGGGGGGGCAGCGGCTGATGGGGGAGAGCGGTGGCAGATGGAGGGGAGGCAGCAGATGGGTTCTGTGGCGGTGGATGGGGGGCAGTTACTTCTGCAGGCGGCGGCTGAAAGGAGACAGTGTCTTTAAACTTACCGATCGCTCCCATCGGCTTCCACGGACGTTGGAGTGAAGGTGAGGGGGTGGTCTCTGGCCCCAGATCCCCAGGGATTGGAGAGATCGGTCACAAGGTCGATCTCTCCAATCAGAGCTGGGGGCGGGTGAAACTGAGGTCACCCAGCTCCAGCCAATGATCGGTGCTATAGCTGCACTGATGATGTCTGGATTTCAATGTTTCAGCCATTTTCAATGGCTGAAACATTACAGTGGCTGTGATTGGCTGAGCGGCGTTCGTCAGCCAATCACAGCCTCCTTAGGTCCGGGGAGGAGACACTACCCCTCCTGAGGTCAGGCAGAGGGCCCCTCCTCCCCGAATCTCAGATATTTGCAACGATCGCAGCCACCGGAGCCGCGATCTCGCCATGACGTACTGGGTACGTCATGGGTCCTTAAGTACCAGGGAGCTATGATGTACACAGTATGTTTTCAGGCTCTAGGGGCCCGCTCCCGCTTGGGGCCCCTGTGCGACTGCAGGTGCTGTCAGTGCAACGTCCCTGCCCCCTGCCCTGGGGCCCGGTGAGCAGAGGAATGAAAGGGGAGGGGCCCGGGCTGTCAGCGTGTCCGGGCCCGGCCTCCTGCCTACTGCTCACCGGGCCCAGTACAGGAGTCCCAGTAGTAATGCCCTGATGGCGGCCCTGAAGACTAGCAATCGCTTTTCTCTCCTCAAGGGTTAAATTGTCACCACCACTCCACCTGTTATCCTTGGTATTTCTAAATAACTCCTTCAAGTCCTTCTCAACCAATGTTTGGAAGGTTGAGACACATTCAACCCTTGATTCTTTAGGATAGAAAGCAGGATTAGCAACACGGAATTCACCAGCTTTCATACTTATCAAATCTACATTGTCAGAATTCCTCTCTAGTTCTTCCAAATCTAACCGTAAACATTGTTCATCAAACATTAATAGTGGCACATTGTGTGGGTTTTCTTCAACCCCTATTTCTTCATCCGAAACATTTTGATCAATGTAAAAATGTTTTTTTACCGTAAGCATTCTGGCTAATTTATTTATATCCATAATCGTTTGATATAAATCAAAGTTTTGATTGGGAACAACATTCATTCCCTTATTTAATACATTGATCTCAAGTTCCGATAAAATTGTAGGGCTGAGAACAATAACACTTGCCCATAAATTATCCATTATTTCTTTCTTCTTGTATTTGAACTGGGAGGATCTAGATTTCCTCCGACTTCTCCTCTTTTTCCCCCCCGTTTTTTGAGGAGGAAAAGCTACAATCCTCCACAGCTTCCTCCATTGATGATACAGAGTCCTCTATATTAGCATCTGAGAAACAATCTTCAGACGAGAAGGTTACATTCTTCGATGAGCTTCTGCCCCTTTAGGCCTCTTTTACACGTCCCTGAAAAACACGCACGTTTTTCACGGACGTGTCAAAGATGCATATTGCCCTTGGTGAGATGTGTGCATGGCCTAAGGCTATGTGCGCACTAGAAAATTTCTTGAGAAACTTCTGGGAGTTGAAGATTACCGCACTTGCGGTAAAAAAACCGCACCAAACCCGCGGGAAAAACGCATGCGTTTTTTATGCTGTAACTGCAATAAATAATATAGATAATAGAAAGATAATCGATAGACAGATAATGGTTAGAGGGAAAGATGGATAGATGAATAGATAGATAGATGAGAAAGACCTATATAATGTCCCACCCCCCTGCATATTCTAAGCTGGCACCCTTTGGTGACTTTCATGTGGCACTAAAGGGTGCTTAGCCTTGGATTTAGCCATAAAATAAATAAATAATTTTTAAAAAAAAACACGTGAGGTCCCCCCATCTTTTGTAGCCAGCTAGGGTAAAGCAGACGGCTGCAGCCTGCAGACCACAGCTGGCAGCTTCACCTTGAATGGTAATCCAAAACAGGGGGCACCCCACGCTGTTATTTTACGTTAAATAAATAATTTAAAACACAAAACGTGGAGTCCCCCCCAAATTGGATCGCCAGCCAAGGTAAAGCGGACAGCTGTGGTCTGGTATTCTCAGACTAGGGAGGTCCACCGTTATTGGACACTCCCCAGCCTAAAAATAGCAGGCCGCAGCCGCCCCAGAAGTGGCGCATCCATTAGACATGCCAATCCTGGTGCTTCGCCCCAACTCATCCCGTTGCCCTGGTGCGTTGGCAAACGAGGTAATATATGGGGTTGATGCCAGATGTGTAATGTCACCTGGCATCAAGCCTTGGGGTTCGTGATGTCACGCGTCTATCAGATACCTGAGATCACCAACCCAGTCAGTAAAAAATAAAAAATACACAACAAAAAAGTTTTATTTGAAAAAACACTGCCCAAAACATTCCCTCTTTCACCAATTTATTGAAAAGAACAATCAATTCCATATCCGGCGTAATCCAATAGGGGGGGTCCCACGGTGATCCATACCATAGTCACTGTCCCAGTCAATGAAGAACAGAACGTTCCCCATTGGCTGGGAGAGCAATGCAGTGACCTGAGCTAACATCAATAGGTCAGCCCAGGTCACTGCAGGGGTTGACGAGCCCTGCTGTCAGGAGGTTAGATGAGATCATTACCTGCTGTGATGATTTCCTGCAGTCCTGCCATCAGCGCTGTCACTGCCTTCTATGCCCGCCGCGTTGTCAGCAGTATCGCGAGAACCCGTGACGTCCCCGCTAGTGACAGTCTCGGGCCGCTCGCGAGACGGGCATAGACAGCAGTGACTGCGGTGACATCAGGAGGCAGGAGATCGTCACAGCAGGTAATGATTTCATCTCACCTCCTGACAGCAGCGCTCGGCATCCCCGCAGCTGCCAGCACTGCAGGGTGACAAGCTGCTGATTCTGCGGGCAGACACTGACATCCCTCCGTGCAAAACCGCAGGCAGTGATGAGCATTACCGCAGGTAAATCGCGGCTATGCCGGGGGTATACCGCACATCATTTGCTACCTGCGGTATACCCCCGGTATTTCGCGATTACATTACAGTGAATGGAGTGAAATACCGGGGGTATTCCGCAGGTACCTGCGGAAACTAATTGACATGCACATTTTCTCAAGAAAATCTTCAGAAAGAATTTTCTTGAGAAAAAAACGCAGCGTGCGCACAGCTAATTTTTTTTTCTCGCAGACACATGTCTTTTCTCTGGTGCGTGTCACATGGAACACATCCGTGTGGTCCGTGTGTGTTACGTGTGACACGTTTGCGTTCCGTGTGGCACCCATGATGCCGGAGAAAAACGGACATGTCGGCGTGAGAAATACATGGACACACGTAAGAACGGAACGGACACACGTTCCGTTCGAAAATACTTATGTGACGCCCTGGACTAGCCAGGTAGTCACAGGTAGGCCCTTGCACAACACCCGTCCCCTAAAAAGGGTAATATCAGCCAACCCTTAAAACCCTAGTCACCTCCCTCAGGATTTGATGTCCACACCAGGGGGGCGGAGCCCACCGAGGAGTTCACAGGTCCTGAGGCAGGAAAAGCCGATTAGATTAGTTTTGACAGTGAAAGTGAGAGGAGTGTGGAGGAGTTCAAGTGCAGACCTGTGTCCAGGTCTGCCCCAGTCTAACTCCAGGTGTCTGGGTCGGAGCCCAGTCACCTCTGGCTAGGAGGCATGCGGTGGCCTCAGCCTGCAGGAGCCGGGGAGACAGCTCGGTGGAATCGTAAGGGACCAGGACAGGGTAGTGGCCCGCCGGAACCGAACCGGGGAGCCGACTGGAAGCAGGAGCACAGAGGGGGTACTCAGACCCTGAAACGCGGTCCCGAAACTACCGGACCCCGTTAATTAACTGATTGAGGTCTGGGCTATAGGTCCTTTCCCACCCAAGTCCCGACTAAAGACAACAGCCTACCTAAAAGGGGATAAAAGTCATCGCCAAGGCTAGCGATCCAAAGGGCCAGCGTCTGCGGGCAAACGGGCTCTCCTGACACATACACGCTGGGGAGCGGGGCTCCCGTTGCTGAAGCACGGGTGTCCAACTACAAAAAGGTGCAGGAGAAAGGCGGAGACCACAAACCCGAACAGGGGACCAGACGCAGCCGGCTGCGGGCACCGACCACCATCTTTCTTGGTTTACCAGAGACTCGGTGCATCTTTAATAGTGAGTACCACTGTGCCCTCGGGCTGCGCACAGCCAAGCACCACTACACCATACCCATCGGGTCCCGGGCCATCACCCCTGCCTACGGAGGGGTTAACACCAGAAGCTGCACAAACATCTCCCCCGGGGTGCCTAGTAAACAGCAGCGGTGGTGCCTACATTCACCACAACCCATGGGTGGCGTCACAAACTCTAACAACAAAAACCACGGCCTCGGCCGTAACCCTAAACCCCCCTTCAAAGTGCCAGCCCCCTTGCAGAGCGAAGTGACCCCCAGTCCGGAGGCGCTCGAGCCACTGACACACACGAGCCCGGATCCGAGCGGCTCGGCTGCGGCCGAGCGCGGGGCGGTACATTTACGTGTGTCCAAAACATTAGGAATACATAGGTCCACGGGTGTACGTGTCTCCGGTACGTGAGAAAACTGCCAAACACGTACCGGAGAAACGTACGTGTGAAAGAGGCCTTAAGAATAGGTTTTGGATCAAATTTAGTTTTTGAGTCCAATTTAGGTGGAACACACTTTTTCCTTCTCCATTCATAAATGTTGTCATATTTATAGTCTATACAGTCTCTCTGAAATTTTCTCTTTTTAATAGTTGTAATATTCTCCTCAATTTTATCCAGATTCTCTTTCATTTCATATAATCATTCATAGTATCATAGTATCATTGTTTTTAAGGTTGAAGGGAGACTCTAAAGCCAGCTTTACACCTTACAATTAGGGATGCGATCTCGTATGCGATGTGACACGCCCAGGTCGCATATGCGATTGAATGAGATTGCACGTTGGTCGTTCATTTGCTGTCACACGTGCGTTAGTAGTCTATGTTAAATTGATCAATTTTGTGTGCGATCCTTTAGATCATGTGTTCCGTGATGTATGCATTGGGCACCTTTTTTTTTTTTTTTTTTATTTATTGACTTGCCAAGCGTGTGTAATGTGTAGGGATGCGTTTTTACTATGTCATCTGCCATTCAGCTCTGCTACATGGCCGCTGACAGCAGACACAGACAGCCATGTAGCAGAGCTGAATGGCAGATGACAGCAGACACAGACAGCCATGTAGCAGAGCTGAATGGCAGATGACAGCAGACACAGACAGCCATGTAGCAGAGCTGAATGGCAGATGACAGCAGACACAGACAGCCATGTAGCAGAGCTGAATGGCAGATGACAGCAGACACAGACAGAGCCGCACTGTCAGAATGAACTCGGGTGAACCTCACCCGACTTCATGGTCATGCTGCGGCTCTGTCTGTGTCGCGTCCTGATTAGCGGTCACCCGTGAAGGGCTCACCGGTGACCGCTAAACTCCTGAGTAAGTGAATTGAGCAGCCCTCTCTCATATACTCACCGATCCCCGATCCCCGGCTCTGCATGGCATTCACACTGCTCCGGCGGCTTTTACTGTTTTGAAAAAGCCGGCCGCCCATTAAACAATCTCGTATTCCCTGCTTTCCCCGCCCACCGGCGCCTATGATTGGTTACAGTGAGACACGCCCCCACGCTGAGTGACAGGTGTCACACTGCACCCAATCACAGCAGCCGGTGGGCGTGTCTATACTGTGCAGTGAAATAAATAATTAAATAATTAAAAAAAACGGCGTGCGGTTCCCCCCCAATTTTAAAACCAGCCAGATAAAGCCATACGGCTGAAGGCTGGTATTCTCAGGATGGGGAGCTCCACGTTATGGGGAGCCCCCCAGCCTAACAATATCAGCCAACAGCCGCCCAGAATTGCCGCATACATTAGATGCGACAGTTCTGGGACTGTACCCGGCTCTTCCCGATTTGCCCTGGTGCGTTGGCAAATCGGGGTAATAAGGAGTTATTGGCAGCCCATAGCTGCCAATAAGTCCTAGATTAATCATGTCAGGCGTCTATGAGACACCCTCCATGATTAATCTGTAAATTACAGTAAATAAAACACACACACCCGAAAAAATCCTTTATTAGAAATAAAAAACACAAACATATACCCTGGTTCACCACTTTAATCAGCCCCAAAAAGCCCTCCTTGTCCGGCGTAATCCAGGATGCTCCAGCGTCGCTTCCAGCGCTGCTGCATGGAGGTGACCGGAGCTGCAGCAGACACAGCCGCTCCGGTCACCTCCACACAGCAAATGAAGACAGCCGCGCGATCAGCTGAGCTGTCACTGAGGTTACCCGCTGTCACTGGATCTAGCGGTGGATGCAGCGGTGGCCGCGGGTAACCTCAGTTACAGCAGCTGATCGCGCGGCTGTCTTCATTTGTTGTTGGAGGTGACCGGAGCGGCGGTGTCTGCTGCAGCTCCGGTCACCTCCATGCAGCAGCGCTGGAAGCGACGCTGGAGCATCCTGGATTACGCCGGACAAGGAGGGCTTTTTGGGGCTGATTAAAGTGGTTAACCAGGGTATATGTTTGTGTTTTTTATTTCTAATAAAGGATTTTTCGGGTGTGTGTGTTTATTTACTGTAATTTACAGATTAATCATGGATTAAGCCGCCGGACCAGTGTGAATGCCGTGCAGAGCCGGAGATCGGGGATCGGTGAGTATATGAGAGAGGGGGGAGAGGGATAGACTGACATGGACAGAGAGAGAGGGACAGAGATTAGTGAATGACAGACATTGTGAGGCGCTTCAGAACGCAGCTTTTCAGCTGCGCTCTGAAGCGGACCTTTTATTAAGCTGCGGTGCAGAGCGCACACCTGCGCACATAGCATCAGACACCAAAATCGTATGAGGGATGTCACACGTTTCAATTGTATAAAATATAGAAATGTGGCACTCCTTCTATAGTCGCTGGTGCTTGGATAGGGTCCCACCCCAGATCAAAAAATTGAAAAAAATCCAGCACTCAAAGCATTCAACTGAAATTGTTTTATATTTTATTGATTGATCTGTGTAATTATTAAAGACGTTTCGGTCATCCGACCTTCATCAGTTTACACTACAATAAAAAGATACATAAAAGATTTTTAAGTATACAGAAATAATGGCATTATACAATCATGGTAACAAAACACGTTTCAATTGACTAGGTTCATACAGCAAAACGTCCAATGTATGAGGAATAAACGACGTGTATGCGATCACCGTATTTTCGTTCAATCTTGATTGCACGTAGGTTTCACACGCAAATACGTCACGAACGATGCCGGATGTGCGTCACTTACAACTTGACCCCGACGACGGATTGAAAGATCTATTGAAGCGTGTAAACCAGGCTTTAGTCCATCTAGTTCAACCCGTAGCCTAACATGTTGATCCAGAGGAAGGCAAAAAAAAAAAAAAAAAACCCCAATGTGACAAACAAGTTCCAATGGGGAAGAAATTTCCTTTCTGACTCCACATCCGACAATCAGACTAGTTCCCTGGATCAACACCCTGTCATAAAATCTAATATACATAACTGGTAATATTAAATTTTTCAAGAAAGGCGTCCAGGCTCTGCTTAAATGTTAGTAGTGAATCACCCATTACAACATCATGCGGCAGAGAGCTCCATAGTCTCACTGCTCGTACAGTAAAGAATCCTCGTCTGTGATTATGATTAAACCTTCTTTCCTCAAGACGTAGCGGATGCCCCCGTGTTCCAGTTGCAGGCCTAGGTGTAAAAAGATCTTTGGAAAGGTCTCTGTACTGTCCCCTCATATATTTATACATTGTGATTAGATCCCCCCCTAAGCCTTCGTTTTTCCAGACTAAATAACCCCAAGTTTAATAACCTGTCTTGGTATTGCAGCCCACCCATTCCTCTAATAATCTTGGTGGCTCTTCTCTGCACCCTCTCCAGTTCAGCTATATCCTTCTTATATATCGGTGACCAGAATTGTACACAGTATTCTAAGTGCGGTCGCACTAGTGACTTGTACAGAGGTAGAACTATATTTTTTTCATGAACACTTATACCTCTTTTAATACATCCCATTATTTTATTAGCCCTGGCAGCAGCTGCCTGACACTGGCCACTAAAGTGAAGTTTACCATCCACCCATACACCCAAGTCTTTTTTTGTGTCTGTTTTACCCAGTGTTCTACAATTAAGTACATAATCATACATTTTATTTCCTCTACCCAAGTGCATGACCTTACATTTATCTACATTAAACTTCAATTGCCACTTCTCAGCCCAATTCTCCAATTTACATAAATCTCCCTGTAATATAAACTTATCTTCCTCTGTATTGATTACCCTGCAGAGTTTAGTATCATCTGCAAATATTGAAATTCTACTCCGCATGCCCCCAACAAGGTCATTAATAAATATGTTGAAAAGAAGCGGGCCCAATACTGACCCCTGTGGTACCCCACTATGAACTGATAAATGGAAATATAGGGATGCACAGCACAAAATCAACACAGTTGAGTGCAGCCTATGTGTAAACCAATGATGCAAACAAAAGGGAGAAAAAAGTACACATAATAGAGGCGCACATCAGAGTCATGTAGTATTCAAATGTAATAAATTTTATTGGGTCAAAAAAGAAAAGACAAGGACATCATAAAAACCTTTAAAATACACATATGACATATGACCTCACTGATACTCCAATTGAAATAAATAGCAAATGTGGATAAACAAATAGTAGTTCAATCAACAATGTATAGCATACCAAAACACCTTTTAAATCAAAAATGGGGACACATACCTAGTAGGACAATTAATACTAAGGTAGTATATAACATGAAAGCCCCCAAATTGGTGCTTACACAGTTAAAACAAGACTGAAGACTACGCCCATATTAATGGTATATACATCCGGTCCCTCCAATACTACCCTAGTACTATAACAATATTCATATAGATTATATGTGACAGTGTAAGACACAATGATCAATCACAAATTGTCCCAATACTAGGTAAGCTGGATATAGTTGCACGAGAAGAGACACATAGCATCAGATAAAATACATGGAACAACAAGTCCCAGCCAGGGAATTTCACTATGCTCATGCAGCCAGGGACCGCAGATCACACTGGTTGTTTCAGTGATCTATGGTGATCTAGGTAAGCTGGATATAGTTGCACGAGAAGAGACACATAGCATCAGATAAAATACATGGAACAACAAGTCCCAGCCAGGGAATTTCACTATTCTCATGCAGCCAGGGACCGCAGATCACACTGGTTGTTTCAGTGATCTATGGCCAAATTGCCAGAGATGCCTGGACTGGCAAAATTGTGAATATAAGGAAAGTGCACAGCTTTCCACCCATGCAAAATGCAAGGAGAATCACAAAGACATATCCATGAATCATATAAGCAGTATGAGCGCAAAATAAGCGCGTTTACCAGCCGGGCCCGGCGCAGTCAAAGAAAGGTATGCATAAATCGTGCAAGGAGTAAAAGTGGGGTCAGGAGACGGCCCAACGCGTTACGCTGCCTAGCAGCTTCGTCAGGGGAGGTGTGAGACAAAGGACCCACCACACATATATATATACAGATCACAATTAAGTAGTTACCTGCCATTTGCCGTTAAATTGATTACAGCTGCCTGCAGCCACTGGGCACCCCAGAGGTCTGCTAATAGGCAGGCGAGCGATCGCACAGTGCATGATGATCCCTGTGCAAACAAAACAGAAAGTCCCAGGGTGCACGTGACGACGCAGTAACCACGTGCATGAGGCCAGGGAATAGAGCATGTAAACAAAGCGTAATGCGCATGCGCGAGCCGTGCATGGTAGAAGGCGTCCCTCCCAGCAGCACAGGCAGATCTAACGCCGCATATAGAGTCCAGGGAGATGGATATGTACGAGCACAAGTGCTAGAGCAGACAGGAATCTGCGTTCGAATCCAGACATTATACAGATAAATATTCCTAAGAACAAGTAAAGGTAGATCCGTAGGTACCAACTGAATCCATGATTAGGGAAGATAAATAGATGAAAAATAAGGATATATAGTTTTTAGAAAGCAACCTCCGTGCCAAGCTCAATGGTAGATATGGGCAATCTATATTCCAAACATAATAAAAGGAGAAAAAAAAAAAAAAAAACAGTGATCTTCAGGCGGACATATGATAAGTGTCAACACGAGCTTAATAATAATACAAGTGAGTATAATGTATTTAAGCTCAATAATAGAGTGCTACAGAACCAAATAAAGTTTGACCATGGTTTGACTCATGTCATATTTCTGAAATAATCAGAGACAGAGACGGACACTACAATCTACTCGCACTGCCCTTTCTGACATATCAGGACACAAAGCAGAGAGCATAAATCATGTATAATGTCCAGTCACAAATAATATATGGGTCCCGGTAGACGTCAGCCCCCAAGGTTCATCACAGGTTCTAGTGCTGGATTCACTCTTGATCTCTTGCCACCATTTTTTCACTGATCATAGTTTGATCTCTTGTTCTGTTGAATCATCACTTGCCGTTATCTTCATACTGTAAACAATACATCAGATCTTAATTCAATGCCATCAGAGGATGTACTGCAAAGGAACAATAGTCAAGAACATGATGGGCCAATTTTCCAAAAATGAACACCGACAACCTAGCCCAGAAAACCAGTGTACAGCAGCTCCTCATTAAGCCCATGGGGGGCAAGTGAATCAAGGTGGAAAATCCATCTTGATTCTGCTCGGAGGAGCGCCTTATGAGGGGAACCACCTCTGCCGGTTTCATGAATCTTTTCCAGACCCACTACCAACAAATTTCTGCTGGAACTCAAATGGAACCTCAAAAAATGAGATGCTATCGAGGTAAGGGTCTTACCTTTCTTGAGGTCAGTTGCTGCTAGATTGATGGTAGAGGTGTGTTTTTGAATACGCTTGCGGAGCTCCTGAGACGTCTGGCCCACATACACCTTTGGACAATCACAAACAATAGCATAAACGACATTAATCGTCTTGCAGTTAATGTAAGAATGCAAGGTGTATTTTTTAGTGTCGCAGGGATTCACAAAATGCTCCCTAGTGGGATGCATGTGAGGACACACACTGCAGGCTCCACAAGGGAAAGAACCCTTCAGAACAATGCCCCTCTGCAGTCTCACTGTGGGCCTACGGAAGTGGCTGCTAGTAAGCATATCTCTAAGCCGTGGTGCACGTCGTGCCGTAAGTAACGGCGTGTCACTCACCAGTGATGACACTTGGGGGTCCGAAGTGAGAATCGCCCAGTTCCTTGATAAGATCTGATGTACCTGCCTCCATTGGTTGTTATAATCCGTTACCAGTCGGAGTGGTTGTTCTCCCTTCACGGGTTGCTTCTTGATGAGAGATTGTTGAGTTTCATTCTTCGCCCTCCTGTAAGCACTGGAGATAACACTGCGAGGGTAACCTCGTTTCCTGAAACGATGGGTTAGATCGTTAGCTTGTGCGCAAAAATCTTCAGGTAGAGTGCAGTTTCTACGTACCCTTAGGAACTGCCCGATCGGCACTCCTCTTCTGGTGTGAAAGGGATGGAAGCTGTCGAAGCTTCTTATGCGAATTTGTTATTAGGATGGTGGGAGGCAACGGTAGTCTACCAGTCGGAATTTTTTGAACGATTTGTCACTCATTGGAGAAGATTCATCGACGACGTGATATTCATTTGGTCTGGTCCTGAGGAGGTATGTCACGATTTCTTGAGGTTCTTGAATGATAATAGCATGAATATCTTCCTCACCTATACCATCTCACCATCTACAGCTACCTTCTTGGATCTTCAAGTCAGGATCAAGGATGGACGCCTTGAAACTGGGCTATATCGCAAACCGACGGCTACGAATAGTCTGCTCAGCTTCGACAGCTTCCATCCCTTTCACACCAGAAGAGGAGTGCCGATCGGGCAGTTCCTAAGGGTACGTAGAAACTGCACTCTACCTGAAGATTTTTGCGCACAAGCTAACGATCTAACCCATCGTTTCAGGAAACGAGGTTACCCTCGCAGTGTTATCTCCAGTGCTTACAGGAGGGCGAAGAATGAAACTCAACAATCTCTCATCAAGAAGCAACCCGTGAAGGGAGAACAACCACTCCGACTGGTAACGGATTATAACAACCAATGGAGGCAGGTACATCAGATCTTATCAAGGAACTGGGCGATTCTCACTTCGGACCCCCAAGTGTCATCACTGGTGAGTGACACGCCGTTACTTACGGCACGACGTGCACCACGGCTTAGAGATATGCTTACTAGCAGCCACTTCCGTAGACCCACAGTGAGACTGCAGAGGGGCATTGTTCTGAAGGGTTCTTTCCCTTGTGGAGCCTGCAGTGTGTGTCCTCACATGCATCCCACTAGGGAGCATTTTGTGAATCCCTGCGACACTAAAAAATACACCTTGCATTCTTACATTAACTGCAAGACGATTAATGTTGTTTATGCTATTGTTTGTGATTGTCCAAAGGTGTATGTGGGCCAGACGTCTCAGGAGCTCCGCAAGCGTATTCAAAAACACACCTCTACCATCAATCTAGCAGCAACTGACCTCAAGAAAGGTAAGACCCTTACCTCGATAGCATCTCATTTTTTGAGGTTCCATTTGAGTTCCAGCAGAAATTTGTTGGTAGTGGGTCTGGAAAAGATTCATGAAACCGGCAGAGGTGGTTCCCCTCATAAGGCGCTCCTCCGAGCAGAATCAAGATGGATTTTCCACCTTGATTCACTTGCCCCCCATGGGCTTAATGAGGAGCTGCTGTACACTGGTTTTCTGGGCTAGGTTGTCGGTGTTCATTTTTGGAAAATTGGCCCATCATGTTCTTGACTATTGTTCCTTTGCAGTACATCCTCTGATGGCATTGAATTAAGATCTGATGTATTGTTTACAGTATGAAGATAACGGCAAGTGATGATTCAACAGAACAAGAGATCAAACTATGATCAGTGAAAAAATGGTGGCAAGAGATCAAGAGTGAATCCAGCACTAGAACCTGTGATGAACCTTGGGGGCTGACGTCTACCGGGACCCATATATTATTTGTGACTGGACATTATACATGATTTATGCTCTCTGCTTTGTGTCCTGATATGTCAGAAAGGGCAGTGCGAGTAGATTGTAGTGTCCGTCTCTGTCTCTGATTATTTCAGAAATATGACATGAGTCAAACCATGGTCAAACTTTATTTGGTTCTGTAGCACTCTATTATTGAGCTTAAATACATTATACTCACTTGTATTATTATTAAGCTCGTGTTGACACTTATCATATGTCCGCCTGAAGATCACTGTTTTTTTTTTTTTTTTCTCCTTTTATTATGTTTGGAATATAGATTGCCCATATCTACCATTGAGCTTGGCACGGAGGTTGCTTTCTAAAAACTATATATCCTTATTTTTCATCTATTTATCTTCCCTAATCATGGATTCAGTTGGTACCTACGGATCTACCTTTACTTGTTCTTAGGAATATTTATCTGTATAATGTCTGGATTCGAACGCAGATTCCTGTCTGCTCTAGCACTTGTGCTCGTACATATCCATCTCCCTGGACTCTATATGCGGCGTTAGATCTGCCTGTGCTGCTGGGAGGGACGCCTTCTACCATGCACGGCTCGCGCATGCGCATTACGCTTTGTTTACATGCTCTATTCCCTGGCCTCATGCACGTGGTTACTGCGTCGTCACGTGCACCCTGAGACTTTCTGTTTTGTTTGCACAGGGATCATCATGCACTGTGCGATCGCTCGCCTGCCTATTAGCAGACCTCTGGGGTGCCCAGTGGCTGCAGGCAGCTGTAATCAATTTAACGGCAAATGGCAGGTAACTACTTAATTGTGATCTGTATATATATATGTGTGGTGGGTCCTTTGTCTCACACCTCCCCTGACGAAGCTGCTAGGCAGCGTAACGCGTTGGGCCGTCTCCTGACATACACTTATACTCCTTGCACGATTTATGCATACCTTTCTTTGACTGCGCCGGGCCCGGCTGGTAAACGCGCTTATTTTGCGCTCATACTGCTTATATGATTCATGGATATGTCTTTGTGATTCTCCTTGCATTTTGCATGGGTGGAAAGCTGTGCACTTTCCTTATATTCACAATTTTGCCAGTCCAGGCATCTCTGGCAATTTGGCCATAGATCACTGAAACAACCAGTGTGATCTGCGGTCCCTGGCTGCATGAGAATAGTGAAATTCCCTGGCTGGGACTTGTTGTTCCATGTATTTTATCTGATGCTATGTGTCTCTTCTCGTGCAACTATATCCAGCTTACCTAGATCACCATAGATCACTGAAACAACCAGTGTGATCTGCGGTCCCTGGCTGCATGAGCATAGTGAAATTCCCTGGCTGGGACTTGTTGTTCCATGTATTTTATCTGATGCTATGTGTCTCTTCTCGTGCAACTATATCCAGCTTACCTAGTATTGGGACAATTTGTGATTGATCATTGTGTCTTACACTGTCACATATAATCTATATGAATATTGTTATAGTACTAGGGTAGTATTGGAGGGACCGGATGTATATACCATTAATATGGGCGTAGTCTTCAGTCTTGTTTTAACTGTGTAAGCACCAATTTGGGGGCTTTCATGTTATATACTACCTTAGTATTAATTGTCCTACTAGGTATGTGTCCCCATTTTTGATTTAAAAGGTGTTTTGGTATGCTATACATTGTTGATTGAACTACTATTTGTTTATCCACATTTGCTATTTATTTCAATTGGAGTATCAGTGAGGTCATATGTCATATGTGTATTTTAAAGGTTTTTATGATGTCCTTGTCTTTTCTTTTTTGACCCAATAAAATTTATTACATTTGAATACTACATGACTCTGATGTGCGCCTCTATTATGTGTACTTTTTTCTCCCTTTTGTTTCCACTATGAACTGAGACTCAGTCCGAGTACGTACCATTAATAACCACCCTTTGTTTCCTATCACTGAGCCAGTTTTTAACCCAGTTACACATATTTTCCCCTATCCCCATTATTCTCATTTTATGTACCAACCTTTTGTGTGGCACCGTATCAAAAGCTTTTGAAAAGTCCATATACACAACATCCACTGCATTTCCCTGGTCCAGGCTTGAACTTACCTCTTCATAGAAGCTGATCAAATTAGTTTGACAGGATCGATCCCTCATAAACCCATGTTGATACTCTGTCATAAGGTTATTTTTCTTGAGATACTCCAGTATAGCATCTCTCAAGAACCCCTCAAGGATTTTACCAACCGTAGAGGTTAAACTTACCGGCCTATAATTTCCCGGCTCAGTTTTTGTCCCCTTTTTGAATATTGGCACCACATTTGCTATGCGCCAGTCCTGCGGTACTGACCCTGTTATTAAGGATTCTGTGAAGATTAAAAATAGTGGTCTATCTATCACAGAACTCAATTCCTGTAGTACTCTGGGGTGTATGCCATCCGGGCCCGGAGATTTGTTAACCTTAGTGATTTCGAGGCGACGGCGTTCTTCCTGCTGGGTTAAGCAGGTAATATTCAAGGGTGAATTTATGGTATCACTGGTCATGTCATCTGCCATGGCATTTTCTTGTATAAAAACCGTAGAAAAAAAGTCATTCAGCAGGTTGGCTTTACCCTCATCCCCTTCCACCATTTCACCAAGACTATTTTTAAGGGGGCCAACACTATCGCTTTTCAGTTTTTTACTGTTTATGTAGTTAAAGAATATTTTAGGATTATTTTTACTTTCTCTTGCAATGAGTCTCTCTGTCTCAAACGTAGCTAACTTAATTTGCTTTTTACATATTTTATTTAATTTTCTATAATTATATAATGCCTCATCACTACCTACCCTCTTTAATTCTTTTAAGGCTTTCTGTTTTTCTTTTATTGCTTCCCTTACAGCTCTATTTAGCCATAGGGGTTTCTTCCTATTTCTAGCATGTTTGTTCCCATAGGGTATATTTTCTGCACAAGCCCTATTCAGGATGCTCATAAAAGTCTCCCATTTGCTTTGTGTACTTTTATTACTTAGTACATCATCCCAGTTTATTGCACTAAGATCATCTCTCAACCATTTACAATTTGCTTTCCTGAAGTTTAGTGTCCTTGTAGCCCCTCTACTGTACATCTTACTAAAGAATACATGAAAACTTATTATTTTGTGATCACTATTCGCCAAGTAACCCCCAACTTGTATATTTGATATGCGGTCTGGCCTATTGGTTAGTACAAGGTCTAGTAGTGCTCCCCCTCTTGTGGGGTCCTGTACCATTTGTGAAAGGTAATTATCTTTCATTGTTATCAAAAATCTATTTCCTTTGCTGGAACTGCAAGTTTCTGTTCCCCAATTTATATCAGGATAGATAAAGTCCCCCATAATAATTACCTCTCCGAGACTCGCTGCTTTATCAATTTGCTTTATGAGGAGATTCTCAACCTCTTCCATAATATTCGGCATCTTATAACACACCCCTATCAGTATTTTATTATTCATTATCCCCCCCTTATCTCCACCCATAGGGACTCTACATTCTCAGTACCCTCACATATTTTGTCACGCAGGATGGGTTTTAAGGATGATTTTACATATAGACACACACCTCCCCCTCGCTTATTTGTACGGTCATTCCTGAATAGGCTATAACCCTGTAAATTAACAGCCCAGTCATAGCTCTCATCCAGCCATGTCTCTGATATCCCCACTATAGCATCATTTTCTTCCAACAATATTAATTCTAAGTCCTCCACCTTATTTGTGAGGCTTCGGGCATTAGTGTACATGCACGTTACGTATGACTCTGTACCTGTATTCCTGCTTACTGTATTGACTGTCCTAACCCTTCCCCCCGTACCATAAGGAATTCATATTCCTTGTTTCTATAAAATCCCTCCAAAGAGGTCTTGATTTGTGCAATGTCCAAATTAATCTGTTCCAACTTTTTTTCTTCCTCTGAGATAATTAATTTCATTAGACTGATAGAACATTGTGACAGGATCTCATTCCATTGTTTAAGGAATGTGTCAGAGAAAATATATTTGGGTATCTTTTTGATCCTGAGTCCTCTCGGTATCATCATTTTCTCCACATAAGTATTCAGAGTATTACGATCCCACCATGTTCTTAGTTCACGATGAGAGATTTTCTCCAACTTGTGCATTAACCCCTTAAGGTCTGGATCAATGCTATTTGCTGATTCACCAAATACATCTCACAGCTTTTCTTGCCGTAACTCCATGAAGAAGGGTATCACTTTCAGCAGAGTTGGGTGGAGGTATGGATCAATATGGACGGCACGATGGCTCAGTGGTTAGCACTGCAGTCTTGTAGCGGCTCAGTGGTTAGCACTGAAGTCTTGTAGTGGCTCAGTGGTTAGCACTGAAGTCTTCTAGTGGCTCAGTGGTTAGCACTGCAGTCTTGCAGCGCTGAGGTCCTGGGTTCAAATCCCACGAAGGACAACATATGCAAGGAGGTTTGTATGTTCTCCCCATGTTTGCGTGGGTTTCCTCCGGGTACTCCGGTTTCCTCCCACACTCCAAAAAAACATATAGATAGGGAATTTAGATTGTGAGCCCCAATGGGGACAGTGTTCCTGATATATGTAAAGCGCTGCGGAATATGTTAGCGCTATATAAAAATAAAGATTTATTTTTTAAAAATTTATATGGAAAAAACACCAAGAAAAAGCAAAAAAAAAAAAAAAGGCAATGCCCGAAGTGTAATGTATGCCAATATGTTTTACAAACACAAAAAATTGACACGAATATGGATATGAAAAATGTATTAATTGCAATACGAATTTTGTGGTTTATTGCATATACTGCAAATAATGTGAAATGAAATATATTGGTTGTACAATTAGAAAAATAAAAAAACGGATAGCGGAGCACATTACCAATATTAAAAATAAAAATTCTGGATATTTAGGTGCATGTAAACATTTTGTGGAGAAGCATAATGGTGATTTACATAACTTAACTTTTTGTGGTATAGAGAAAATGGATGCTCAGGTTACAGGGGGAAAAGTACGAAAAAATCTCTTATTGAGGGAATTATATTGGATTATAAAATTGGATACAAAATACCCTAAGGGAATTAACTATAGGAATGACACATTGTATCTGTACTGATTCATTTGAAGAAATTCGTGGAGTGACTTGTGATTATGTAAATGATCGTCATATGTGTAATTATTGCTAACAGATGTCTATATGATCATAGGTTGTTGAATTAGTGCTTTTAAACCTTTGGTTATAGTGATTTTGTATCTCAGTGACTAAGGGCATGCTTTCCTGAAACATATTGAGACTATAATTTAACCATCATGATCTTTTAAAAATTTGCTGAATAAAGATGAAGATATTAATTATGGGACTCGCCACTTTATCCTTTTCCATGAGACGCTACGAAGTCTAAGCTGTGGCTGGAGACTCAGACAAACAAAGTGGACTACATTGTTCAAATAAGACACGGTTATATATAATGTATAATACTGCCCCCTATGTACAAGAATATAACTACTATAATACTGCCACCTATGCACAAGAATATAACTACTATATTACTGCCCCCTATGTATAAGAATATAACTACTATAATACTGCCCCCTATGCACAAGAATATAACTACTATAATACTGCCCCCTATGTATAAGAATCTAACTACTATAATACTGCCCCTATGTACAAGAATATAACTACTATAATACTGCCACCTATGCACAAGAATATAACTACTATAATACTGCCCCCTATGTATAAGAATATAACTACTATAATACTGCCCCCTATGCACAAGAATATAACTACTATAATACTGCCCCCTATGTATAAGAATCTAACTACTATAATACTGCCCCTATGTACAAGAATATAACTACTATAATACTGCCCCTATGTACAAGAATCTAACTACTATAATACTGCCCCTATGTACAAGAATATAACTACTATAATATTGATCCGTATGTACAAGAATATAACTATTATAATAATGACCCCTATGTACAAGAATATAACTGCTATACTACTGCCCCCTGTGTATAAGAATATAACTACTATAATACTGCCCCGTATGTACAAGAATATAACTATTATAATAATGACCCCTATGTACAAGAATATAACTACTATACCACTGCCCCCTGTGTATCAGAATATAACTACTATAATACTGCCCCTATATACAAGAATATAACTACTATAATACTGCCTCTATGTACAAGAATATAACTACTATAATACTGCCCCTATATACAAGAATATAACTACTATAATACTGCCCCTATGTACAAGAATATAACTACTATAATACTGCCCCGTATGTACAAGAATATAACTATTATAATTATGACACCTATGTACAAGAATATAACTACTATACCACTGCCCCCTGTGTATAATAATATAACTACTATAATACTGCACCCTATGTACAAGAATATAACTAATATAATACTACCCCCTATGTACAAGAATATAACTACTATAATACTGCCCCTATGTACAAGAATATAACTACTATAATACTGCCCCCTATGTACAATAATATAACTACTATAATACTGACCCCTTTTGAACCCGGGACTGGAAAGCAGCCGTGCTAACCACTGAGCCACTGTGCTGCCCATAACACAAAATCAGGGATTATGAGGGATTATAGTCAGGTATGTTAGTAACTAGACAAAAACTGGGTGAGGAAAAGTCAAACTCAACTGCAAAGGTGAGGTTGATGAAGACAATTTCATGTCAAGACAGAGCACAGCAAAAAGTGGCAACAATTTCACAGTAGACGGGGCTTCAAGATTTGTCGTTCAAGTAATTGTAAAGATGCAGCAAGAAATGGGCGACGTTGAGCGCTGAACATGCAGAGAAGGAAACAGCAGCAGATGAAAGACAGAACATGAATCAGAAAATCTCCCTCAGCCCCATCAGCTCAGAACTTATTGCAACCTATGGACCCCAGTGATGATATTGGGGTCAGGTGACACCTCGGCCGCAGTCAGGTTCATTAAGATAAATGTCAGTAATGTAGAAATAACCATCAGCCGTGTGAGAAAAAGAAAATTGTGTAAAATATCCTGTTCAGGAAGAGGTAATTGAAAATAATATAATTTATAATTAACTCCTTCATGCACCGATACTCTAATAATATGTAGAATATAATGTTCTGACAATATCGATAGTGACATTTTAATTGCTGAGTATGAAAACATAAAGCTGCTCCCCCAGATTATCTCCCCAGCTTCATATATTAAGCAGATTATAGCACGTCTATATGAAATGCACTGTGGAGAAATAACAGCGTCCTGTCCCTTTAAATCCTGTGTATTGCATGACACTGGTCAGCAGCCAATAAGATTGCTGGATTTGAATCTGAAGAAATAAACACAAACTGTCGCTCTCCTCAGTGTTTTACAGACAGTGACGAGTGGAGTTGTATATCGGTGAGTGCCGCCATCACATCCCCTGATGACCGGACACTGATTTATCTCCTCTCCTCGATGCTTCTTTCCTGTTATCTGGAATCCGCTGATGATTTTATTATTTCACCTAAACTCAAAACAGGCGAGAAACCGGGCAGAGCAGAGAATTCTGCCACAACAGCTGCTGTCACCGGCCACTAGGGGGCGCTATCAGTGCAATCTGTATTTACTGGTGCCCTGTGCTCCCCCTAGTGGCTGCAGGAAAGCAGAAGTTTTTGTTTAGGTTACACAGGACACTGCGGCCGGTATTATTTATTGGGGCATTATTTACCACTAATGTCAGTTGGGTTAGTGCCTGGTACTGTTATTGGGGGTCAGGCTCGATGTGCTGGTAATGAAGTCACTGTCACTGTCATTTTTGTGGGGTTACTTGTTTTTATTTGCATGAAGAACATAGGAATCCATGTATGCCATATATCTGTATTTACAGGCCCCAGTACAATCCAATGTACAGTGTTTTCCATGTGATATTACCTATACTGGAGACTCTACAAGCACACAGAATAGACTGGATTTGCTCATGTTGCCTCCATGTATGGGTGTAATGGGGTCCGATACCTGGGGGGACGCTCACTATGAATATGTGTGGGATCTGCGGTGTTTGTGTATTTATCAGATCTGTGACTAAATCTTTTTTGGATTCACAGATTTTCCAATGGAGTTATCAATGCATGAGATTTACAAGATGGCAGCGAGCAGCCGCTCTATGGAGGTCCGCAGCTTTATTATATACGGACCCTCGTTCTATTGTCCATCCCTGATGAGTGATAAGTGGACACTCACCGGTTTCTGTTTTCTTTAGGACGTCTACCGCCGCCAGGAATGCGTCTTCGGATCTGGATACTTATCATGTGAGATTATTATTTTAAATAAAAAGAATTTACAGTTAATCTGAGAATAAAATGTCATTCCTACAATCCAGCATTTAATAATCCAGAACATGTATTAGTCCAGCACAGAATTACACCACATTGTCAGTTAGAAAATAGTTTTACTTAGTAATTTGTGTGATTTTCTTTGCATAGAATCATTCAGAATCCAGCAGGTCACGGTGATTTGGGTTAAAAGAATTTTCCTGTAATTTTAAGGATTTCTGGACATTGTATGATTGATCCCATTATCTGCTTGTGTTTTCTCTCCAGCTTGTCCCAGCACGAGGGAGGAGGCAGAAGACCAACTGCTTATTTACTGCACAAAATTCCTCCCATCACCGATCTTCAAGATGGAGGTGACTGATCACTCCGCATATTATGTCCTCGTGTTCTGTCCATAGATGTAAAGGAACGTCTCAGCAGATAATTAACTGACTCTTCTTTTCTTAGCGCCTGATGCCGACCAACCGTGAAGCCCAGGAAAAATATCTTCCATTTCCATTATATGAAGAAAGACGTGAGCCGCCATCAGTGACACCAGAGCCGCCATCAGTGACGCCAGAGCCGCCATCATGGACGCCAGAAGAGCAGAATGAAGAGGAGATACCGGAACCAATGGAGGTGACAGACCAGGAAGAAAGTGAGAAAGAAGACACTAAGAAGACGCCAAAGCAGTCTAATGAAGTGGTGATATCCGATCCAATGAAGTATCGGGAGGTGAAAGACCTGGAAGAAGATGAGACAGAAGACACTAAGAAAAAAGAAAAGAGAAATTCAGGAGTTAAACGAAGATTGGTGCAAAATATGACAACAAGCGTTCAGATCCAGCCGGCAAAGAGACAAAGACTTCAGATCTGGCCGGCAAAGAGACAACAAGTTCAGAACCAGCCAGCACAGAAACAACCAGTTCAGAACCAGCCGGCAAAGAGACAACGACTTCAGAACCAGCCGGCACAGAAACATCCAGATCAGAACCAGACGGCAAAGAGACAACGACTTCAGAACCATCCGGCACAGAAACAACCAGTTCAGAATCAGCCGGCATGGAGACAAGTTCAGAACCAGCCGGGGCACAGAGAAAACGAGATCAGAACCAGCCAGCAAAGAAACGAGTTCAGCACCAGCAGGCGGAGAGACGACGAGGTCAGCACCAGCCGGCGCAGAGACGACGAGGTCAGCACAAGCCGGCGCAGAGATGACGAGGTCAGCACCAGCCGGCGCAGAGACGACGAGGTCAGCACCAGCCGGCGCAGAGACGACGAGGTCAGCACCAGCCGGCGCAGAGACGACGAGGTCAGCACCAGCCGGCGCAGAGACGACGAGGTCAGCACCAGGCGGCGCAGAGACGACGAGGTCAGCACCAGCCGGCGCAGAGACGACGAGGTCAGCACCAGGCGGTGCAGAGACGACGAGGTCAGAACCAGCCGGCGCAGAGATGACGAGGTCACCACCAACAGGCGCAGAGACGACGAGGTCAGAACCAGCTGGTGCAGAGACGACGAGGTCAGAACCAGCCGGCGCAGAGACGACGAGGTCAGAACTAGCCGGCGCAGAGACGACAAGGTCAGAACCAGCCGGCGCAGAGACGACGAGGTCAGAACCAGCCGGCGCAGAGACGACGAGGTCAGAAACAGCCGGCGCAGAGACGATGAGGTCAGAACCAGCCGGCGCAGAGACGACGAGGTCAGCACCAGCCGGCGCAGAGATGACGAGGTCAGCACCAGCCGGCACAGAGACAACGAGGTCAGAACCTGCCACCACAGAAACAAGAAGTGCAGAACCAGCCGCCATGGAGAGAACAAGTTCAGAACCAGCCAGCGCGTAGACAGATGATCCGCCAGCATTCCATGTCCAAATACATCAGCACCAACCTCAGAGGAAAAAGAAACCCCATGTGAATCATCCTCCTCAAAGTGATGAGACGCTGATGGACTGTGTGGCCCCAACATACAAGCTGTAAGAACATCAACAGCATAAAATCTGGTAAGTATAATAGTAATAATAATAATAATAATAAAAATAATAATTAATAACAACATAAAATAGTAATTATTAGGTTTAGAAATAGGTGAAAAATGTAGTTAAAACATTAAAAAGACTTATATAATAGGAACAGTAATATAGTGTCTAATATAATAATAATAGGAGCAGTAACTATAACATTAATTGTATAATAATGATAATTAGAGCCATAAAAATATTCTTAGCAGGTTTGATCCAGGGTTCTCGGACTGATCGCCTTTTCCCGGGGTCGAGAAGGAATTTTTCCCCCTAAGACACAAATTGGCTGAATGTGTCCAGGGATTTTTGCCTTTTTCTGGATCAACAGCTTTAGGAATAGGAATCTAAGTTATAATTTTAGTAAAATATAAATACAAATGTTAGTAATAATAAAAGAGCAATAATCCAAAGATATCTAGAATAAAATTTTAGAGTAAATAATAGATCAGTAATAAGATCAGTAACATAGGAACAAACTAAAAATAGCATAAATAATAGTAGTAATAATAATACAAAATTTATAGTAATGACTAGAATAATTAGTATATAATTAATAGGTATAGGGGATTTGATCCAGGGTCCTCGGACTGATTGCCTTTTCCCGGGGTCGAGAAGGAATTTTTCCCCTTGAGACACTTATTGGCTGAATGTGTCTGAGGGTTTTTGCCTTCTTCTGGATCAACAGCTTTAGGACTAGGGATCTAATTAATAATAAATAGAGAAATAATATAATTATTAGTAATAATAATATTAGAAAGAATAAGCTAAAAAGCATAAAAATAGTATTTAAAAAATAATAGCAATATAAATTATAATATTACATTATTATTAGAAATAATATAATAACATAATACATTATTAGGCACCAGCAGGTTTGATCCAGGGTCCTCAGACTGATTGCCCTTTCCCGGGGTCGAGAAGGAATTTTTCTCCCTGAGACACAAATTGGCTGAATGTGTATGGGGTTTTCTCCTTCTTCTGGATCAACAACTTTAGGAATAGGGATCTAATTAATTGTAAGTAAAGAAATAATAGAAATATTATTAATAATAATAGAAGTAAAAATAATAAGGTTAAAAAGGATAGAAATAGTATTGTAAAAAATAATAGTAATATAAATTATAATATTACATTATTATTAGGAATAATATAATAATAACATAATACATTATTAGGTAGTGTAAGGTTTGATCTAGGGTCCTCGGACTGATCGCCTTTTCCCGGGGTCGAGAAGGAATTTTTCCCCCTGAGACACAAATTGGCTGAATGTGTCCAGGGGTTTTTGCCTTCTCCTGGATCAACAGCTTTAGAAATAGGGATCTAATTAATTGTAAGTAGAGAAATAATAGAAATATTATTATTAATAATAATAACAATAATAGAAGTAAAAATAATAAGTTTAAAAAGGATAGAAATAGTATTTTAAAAAATATTAGTAATATAAATTATAATATTACACTATTATTAGGAATAATAATAAATAATAAATAATAAGAACATAACACATTATTAGGCACCAGCAGAATTGATCCAGGGTTCTCGGACTGATCGCCTTTTCCCGGGGTCGAAAAGGAATTTTTCCCCTTGACACAAATTGGCTGAATGTGTCTGGGGGTTTTTGCCTTTTTCTGGATCAACAGCTTTAATTCTAGTAATATTATAGTACTAGAGTAATGATAGTAATAATAAGTATAATAATATTGTAATAGTAATGAATAGATAACTAGGATAATAATAAGAATATTATTAATACAATAAATAGGTTAGTGTAGGGCCCCATCTGATGAGGTCGCCTTGTCGTTGGCAGATGGGCTTGCACAATTTGGTTAAAATGTGCACTAAGAACCTCACATTTATAGGTAGAGTACATATGGCAGTCATAAAAGATAGAATATTATACATATAACTTTGTGTCTCCTTTACTTTCCTGCAATAAAGAAAAACAGAAAATCAAACACATTTGGAAACATTTGTCTTGCAATGTAGCAATTGTAATGCTGCCACCAGGGGGAGCCAGAGCTCTGCAGCAGATGACACTACACAGCAATGAGAACCAGGAAGGAAATGCACAGCGTTCTCATGCACTGCCTAATCAGCACAGCTGAGAGGCAGAACTGCAGGGTATGTGAGGAATAGTGAGACAGGCTGGGTCAAACACCATACGGGCAGAAGCAGGACCGGAGGAGCGAGTAGAAGCGAAGTCAAAGTCAGGCTAAGGTCAGTACCGGAGGAAGCAACCGAGTGGGGAAATAGGAGGGGGGACACAGAACAGGAGGGACGACCAGGGGACAGAACACAGACAAGGGCACGGGGGCACAGGAACAGACAGATCAGGATATCACTCACAGGACCAGCAATCACAGGCAAAGCAGAGCTAAGCTTATAGCCGGCGCTGGTTCATTGGAAGTGTCAGCTTTTAAGGCATCCAGGGGCCGGAAGTGAGGCCCGAGAGAAGGCTCCGCCCCCTAGCCATGTGTATAGGGAGGCGAATCATGACAGTACCCCCTCCTCAAGGGGGGGCCACCGGACCCCCAGGCTTCCCAGGATACTTTCGGTGGAAAGCCGCAATTAACCGATCGGCCCGCACGGATCGAGACGGCACCCAGGACCGGTCCTCCGGACCGAACTTAGCAGACGGAACCCTGAGCCTGATATTCCGAGTGGACAACCACACTTTGTCCCCCACCTGAAAGGGGGGTCCCAGAGAACGGCGTTTGTCCGCTTGGCGTTTCTGGGACTGTTGAGCCATCACGATGCACCGCCGTACCTCCTTCCACACCTCCCCCAGATGCTGAATGATGGAGTCAGCCCCTGGACACCCCGAATCCACTCTAGAGAAGGTCCCGAAGTGAGGGTGAAACCCGTAATTACAGAAGAAGGGAGAAGTTCCCGTAGACTGATGGACTCTGCTATTGAATGCAAACTCCGCAAGGGGCAAAAACGTACACCAATCCTCCTGCTGAGCAGAAACCAAGCACCGCAGGATTTGCTCAAGGGTCTGATTCGTCCTTTCCGTCTGCCCATTGGACTCAGGATGATAGGCGGACGAGAAGGACAACTCAATTCCCAACCGCCTGCACAAGGCCCTCCAAAACCGAGAAATGAATTGTACCCCCCTGTCAGACACAATATTCAGGGGCAACCCATGTAACTGAACCACCTGGTCAATAAAGTGGTTGGCAAGGGCCGCATCAGAAGGTAGACCGGAGAGGGGAACAAAATGTGCCTGTTTACTAAAACAATCCACCACCACCCAGATCACAGTCATACCATTTGAGACAGGGAGGTCCGTAATGAAATCCATGGACAAGTGGGTCCGTGGTCTTTCAGGAACAGGTAATGGAACCAATTCCTCGGCCGGCCGGTTACGACATACCTTAGCACGGGCACATGTAGCACAGTCAGACACAAACCGAGCAACATCTGAGTGAAGAGATGGCCACCAAAACAGTCGAGCAACAGCCCTGCGAGTGGCTGTAACTCCAGGATGGCCACTAAGTACGGACTCATGGAACTCTTGAAGTACCTGTAACCGGAGGTGCAAAGGGACAAACAGTTTAGTGTCTAGAGCGGAAGATGGCGCTGAGGACTGGGCCTCCCTGACCTCAGCCTCTAACTCGGACGACAAGGCAGCGACCACCACCCCTCGTGGAAGAATTGAGGAAGGAGGCTCTGGAGGTGACACCGGGTCCAAACTACGAGACAGTGCATCTGCCCTCACGTTTTTAGACCCCGGCCGAAAAGTAATACAAAAATGAAATCTAGAAAAGAAAAGAGCCCACCTCGCTTGTCGAGGCGTCAATCTCTTGGCGGACTCGATATACGCGAGGTTTTTATGATCAGTGATGACAGTAATACGGTGAACAGCACCCTCCAAAAAATGCCTCCATTCTTCGAATGCCAACTTTACCGCCAATAATTCATGGTTACCCACATCATAGTTCCTCTCAGCCGGAGTGAATTTCTTGGAGAAGAACGCACATGGTCGCAGATTAGTCAGAGTAGCAGGGCCCTGAGAGAGAACAGCTCCCACCCCCACCTCTGAGGCGTCCACCTCCACAACAAACGGCGCCTCGAGGTCAGGCTGTACCAGGACTGGGGCGGACATGAACCGGTCCTTTAACTCAAGAAAGGTCTGAACAGCCGTTTGCGACCAGTTATGCAGATCCGCCCCTTTCCGTGTAAGGTCAGTCAATAGCTTGGCAATTTGAGAGAACCCCTTAATGAACCTTCTATAATAATTTGCGAAACCCAAAAAGCGTTGTAGCGCCTTGATATCCCTGGGTTGCACCCAATCCACGATAGCCTGCACCTTTCCTGGGTCCATTTTAAACCCATCACGAGAAAGGAGTAACCCAAGAAAGGCTATTTCCCGAACAGAGAAAACACATTTTTCAAGCTTGGCAAACAGATGGTTATCACGCAATCTCTGTAATACTGAGCGAACATGCATAATATGCGTATCTCTATCGGCAGAATAAATCAAAATGTCATCGAGATAGATGACCACAAAACGACCAAGAAAATCAGAAAAGATATCGTTGATGAAATTTTGAAACACCGCAGGGGCTTTTGGTTAAACCAAAAGGCATCACCAAATTCTCGAATAACCCCTGTGACGTCAGAAAGGCCGTTTTCCACTCATCCCTTTCTCTAATACGGATATGATTATAGGCCCCCCTGAGATCTAGTTTGGTAAACCACCGGGCTTCAGAGAGTTGGTTGTAGAGATCAGGGATGAGTGGAAGCGGACACGTGTTTTTCACAGTAATTTTGTTTAATTCTCGGAAATCGAGACATGGCCTTAATCCTCCGTCCTTCTTCTTTACAAAAAAGAACCCAGCAGCCACAGGGGAAGAAGAAGGACGGATATGCCCTTTACGTATACTATCAGATATGCATGATTTCATAGCAGCCCTTTCTGGACCCGAGAGGTGATATAAACGGGCCTTGGGCAATTTGGTATTGGGAAGTAAATCGATGGCACAGTCATATGGGCGATGAGGTGGCAAAACCTCGGCCTCTGTTTCCGAGAATACGTCTCCGTAGTCCCTCAGGTATTCCGGAAGACCCTCAGGACTTACAGAGAACACAGGTACAGATTGTAAACACCTTTTATGACAAGCAGGACTCCATTTGATTATGGTACGACACTCCCAATCAATAACGGGATTATGTAACCTTAACCATGGATACCCCAACACTAATCCAGCAGGGAGATTGGCCATTACAAAACAAGAAATCGTTTCAGAATGCAGAGACCCGATCACCAGAGTAAATTTTTCTGTAGCAAACCGAATGAGGTTTTGAGGCAGCGGTGTTTTATCAATTGCCAGGAGTTGAATGGGTCCTTCTAACCTCACTGTCACTAACTCTAATCTTTGGACCAACTCAGAGTCAATGAAGTTCATAGCGGACCCACAGTCAACAAAGGCAGTAGCAGACCAGACCAACTCCTTGACCCGGAGGTCGACATTCAGAAGTATCTTATTGGAGGATAGGAAAGGTACCTGATAGTCTGGGCAACCTCCTCGACCATTACCCAGACTTAGAAGTTTCCCGACGACTGTTTAGCGGAGGCGCAAGCCGGGCAGTCTTTCCTCCAGTGTCCATGGTGTCCACAATAGAAGCACAGCTTGAGATCCCGGTGTCTTCTCCTCTCCTTCTCATCCGGACTGATGGCTCCAACTTCCATCTGTTCCATAGCCGGTAAAGAAGGTGCCCTAAGTAGAGGGGGCGGAATCTCACGCATGGTTCCCCTTCTTTCCCGTAATCTGCGGTCCATACGAACTGCCTCCGTCATCGCATCATCCAAGGTGCTGGGAGGAGGGTGCAGAGCCAAAGCGTCTTTCAGGGAGTCCGAAAGACCTCTCTGGAATTGGCACCTGAGTGCAGAATCATTCCACCGTACCTCAGTGGACCACTGCCAAAACTCAGAACAATATAGCTTAGCAGTGTGGTTTCCCTGAGTGAGACACCTGATCCTGTCCTCAGCCACCCGTACATGGTCTGGTTCGTCATATATCACCCCGAGGGAGTCAAAGAAGAGGTCAACCGAATGCCGTTCCGGGGCCGAAGGGGGTAGGGAAATCGCCCAGGTCTGGGGACCCCCTCTAAGTAACGACATGATGATCCCCACCCGCTGGATCTCATTCCCCGAGGACCGAGGCCAGAGAGTGAAAAGAAGCCTGCAACTCTCCCTAAATGTCCGAAATAGGTTTTTCTCCCCCGAGAATTTATCGGGGAGCATCACCGTGGGTTCGGGGGAGGTCAGTTGGACATCAGTGGGACTATGCAGTCCTACGGTTTGTGAGGTAACTGCCACTGAGGTGGCCCTCGCAGAAGCAGAAAACTCACTCTGCAGAATGTTGTGTGAAGCTACCAGGGTGTGATGCTCTGCAGCCAAATCCTGCACCAGCTGCGTAAGGTTGGCTACTTGCTCGCACAAAGTACTGAGTGGATCCATTACAGTCTGGTATCCTGCAAAGTTGGATCCCACTACCAAGAATTAAATTGCTTTTTTTTTTTTCCCCCCTATGGGCGATAAAGCCTATTGGGGCCGGCTATACTGTAATGCTGCCACCAGGGGGAGCCAGAGCTCTGCAGCAGAAGACACTACACAGAGCAATGAAAACCAGGAAGGAAATGCACTGCGTTCTCATGCACTGCCTAATCAGCACAGCTGAGAGGCAAAACTGCAGGGTATGTGAGGAATAGTGAGACAGGCTGGGTCAAACACCGTACGGGCAGAAGCAGGACCGGAGGAGCGAGCAGAAGCGAAGTCAAAGTCAGGCTAAGGTTAGTACCGGAGATAGCAACCGAGTGGGGAAATAGGAGGGGGGACACAGGACAGGAGGGACGACCAGGGGACAGAACACAGACAAGGGGACGGGGGCACAGAAACAGACAGATCAGGATATCACTCACAGGACCAGCAATCACAGGCAAAGCAGAGCTAAGCTTATAGCTGGCGCTGGTTCACTGGAAGTGTCAGCTTTTAAGGCATCCAGGGGCCGGAAGTGAGGCCCGAGAGAAGGCTCTGCCCCCTAGCCATGTGTATAGGGAGGCGAATCATGACAGCAATGAGACGAATGATGTAGATGTCGCCCGCACGTGCCGCTGTGTAGCCCTAATCTAAAGTGTATCACTGGTGGCCGATCAGCCACTAATTGTGAGCTATGGGAATGATGAGTCCAGTTGTTCTCATCTGCATACAGTCTTATAGGCAGTGGGAAGCACAGTGCACTTACAATGGTCAATCATGTCTGTTAAACGACCGCTGATCGGCCACATAAAGTCGATTGTCCATCTTTTGGTGGTCTTTCTAGACCAGCCGATCATCGCACTTCCAGGCGCACAGAATACAGTTGTTACAAATCGATTTGTAAGACCCAGTATATCGGCTATGTCAGTAATCTGTGGCCGCTGGATGCCCTAAGAACCGTCTCCTTCCTCCGTGGATCTCAGGACTCTCAGATTATTGATGATTCTCCGATTACTGACGAGCTCAATAGACCGGATCTTGTGAATCGATTCTCAATAACTCTAGCACAGGACAATCATCTGCACCATCATCTGTCACCTGATGGACAACATTTTTCTCCTTAGTCGGGTGACTGGCGGCCTATTTATTCAGCTGATAATCCGGAAATGAGCTTTTGTTTCATTTGTATATTTGCCTGATGAAGAAGCCTCTGTGCTCCAAAAGCAAATATTTTTGTGTTGGCCGGTAGAGAAAAGTTTGTCTGTTTTGGCATAAAAGTATTTACAGTAAGATAAGAAGCACAAACTTTACAGACAAATCAAAGTCCAATGAATCTTTGGCACCCGAGGCTTCACTCGCCACAGGGTATTGCATCTCACTTAAGGTGAAGTACTCATCCACTCATCCTGGGTAAGGAGGAGGTTAATCGCTGGTGTTCATCACATTCACACAACACACAGGTTAGGTGCTTTCCCACTGGGACTGGGCGAGGGTGGCCATCACGAGGCATGGGACTTTCCGGTCACTAGGACAACCAACTGGGGGGTGGGCACCACTGGGGGGAGAAGTAGGAGCAACATACACACATAGTCAGTCAAGTCTGCACCCAGCAGACAGTAGACAAGTCAGGACTTCGGTCCAGGCAAGATTACATTTAGGAAGCACCACGAGGCCCGAGGCTTGGAGCAGGAAGCTCAGCCCGGGCTCTCTACAAGAGGAGGATACCAGGGTCCGTGGAGCATGCAGTGAGCACCCGCAGCCCGTTCCATAAAGCATACATTAGCGTGGAAGGTTCCCTGCCAACAAAGACACACAGTAGGAACACCGGTGGTGACCTCTGAACTATCCGGGATCGACTGGGATTCATCACAACGGAAACCGGCACTCCAAGGGTGACAGTACAGTGAGTAAAAAGAACTTGAACCGTAGTCCCTGTGTCATCCCATCATTGCCAGCGCCGGTGTTCCACGCTCCGACTCCATCAGCTACTACCACCACCTTCATCCTCCCTGGGGCCTAGCTCTACCTGTGCAGAGCTGAAATACCCGAGCTGCGTTACCATTGGCCCCAGAAGAGAAAGACACTCCACAGCTGTGGCTCCCCTCATAGCCGCATACCACAGGTGGCATCAGGAGACAACTATTCCCAACATCCCCATCCCCATTTTTGTTGACACTGATGGGACCACGGAATTGGGGGCCAGGTCACCGTGAGATCCCTCTCCACTACCGGCCCAGTGACGAGAAAAACCCCAGGCCCCGTGGGAGCTTCAACTTGGCGTCATGAACAGGATTTCGTGCCCGCAACCAACGGATACTGTGCGCCTTCAAGGACTGTGTAATACTGTTATTGAAAAACAATGACCGCCGTTAACCATTGATCGCAGGAAGAAAAGGGGACGTGCCGTCATGGGCGGCACCCCAAAAAGCACGCGAAGAGGCAGCCCACTGCCGGAGGCGGGTACTACCATCCACAAAAAGTAGCAAAAACCCAAGCACTCAAAGGAAGAGGAAAGGAATTGTTTTGATGCAAGTGATGTATTGACAAACTGCAAAAAGTGTGAACCCTGACAGTAGCAACACCCGATGTTTCGGTTATGACACCTTTATCAAGGTAGTTGCCTGCAAAGGTTAAAAATACATAGTGAATATCTACAAGTGAAAAATATACATAGATATATACAAATATGTACAGGATAGACACATACGTAATGTAAAGATGCTATGTCGCACTGGTCCCCTTGGCCAACCGTCACTGAAGTTAGGTGGAGAGCATCACATTTTGCAGTATACAGTGTCTGGTGTATAGAGAATACATATGTTAAACAAGCATGTACCAATAATGGAAGAAATGAACATAAACAGAAATTGTCCACAGTAATGATGTCAAGTTATGCATAAGAAGTTCATAGCATTCAGGTTTATTACCAGTGTGCATCATATGGCAAAGCCTCATAACTAATCTAGGATAAGATACATGAATTAAACAGTGAAGCACAAGGAGAAAAGAACTACGTACCGGAGTAATGGTGGTAGGCTGGGACAGAGCAAAGACGTGGAGAAAAGGACGCCTGAAAATGAAGGTTAAAAATTAGGAGGGGAGCGCCATTATATAGGAAGTGAGGTTAACTACATCACTTCCGGTGTGGCCAGGTGGAACGCATAGATGAAACGCATGTGAATGCGTGCGACATAGCATCTTTACATTAAATATGTGTCTATCCTGTACATATTTGTATATATTTATGTATATTTCTCACTTGTAGATATTCACTATGTATTTTTAACCTTTGTAGGCAACTTCCTTGATAAAGGTGTCATAACCGAAACGTTGGGTGTTGCTACTGTCAGGGTACCCATTTTTTGCAGTTTTTCAATAAAACACTTGCATCAAAACAATTCCTCTCTTCTTCCTCTGAGTGCTTGGGTTTTGCTATTTTTTACAGATTAGAGTAGTATTCCAGCAGGGTCAAACCAGGAGATGCAGAACAGGGACAAAATCAGCAGATTAGGATCTAGTCAGGAAACCAGGCAAAGGTCAAATCTGGATCTGGAAGTGAGGTACAAAAATGGCAGGCAGGACGGTAGTCAGAGAACAGGCAGAAGTCAACACAGGAATCACTATACTGAAGAGAGCGGGAGCCAGGAAGCAGAAATTGAAAACTATATCTGGCAGTGACCAGCAGACAGGAGGGGAATTAGAAGGGTGTGGTGTATTCCTATTGACTGTAGCTGAATGGTGGTAACGTCAGCTGGAAGACACACGCCACCTACAGCCAGCCAGTGTTACTGCAAGTCCCAGGGAAATCCAGCTTAGTGGAAGACCGGAGCCTGCGCCCACCAGAGCCACTGGCACCATCTTCTTTACTATCACCAGCACTATCCATGGCGAGAACACAATGTTGCCTGGTGATCGAAGCAGAAGTCACAGGAGCGGACTCTGGTGGTGATGTGACAAGAGAAGTCAGACACAAAAGAGAAAAGACACCCCTAAAGAGAGAAGACAGACCAAAAGAGTGAAGACAGACACAAAAGAGAGAAAACAGACACAAAAGAGAGAAAACAGACCGAGAAAAGAAAAGACAGACCCAAAAGAGGAGGACAAACCCAAAAAAAGAGAAGACAGACCCAAAAGAGAGAAGACAGACCCAAAAGAGAGAAGACAGCCCCAAAAGGAAGCAGACAACCCCGCAAAAAAAAGTCACACTCACCAGACTGAAAACAGCTACAGCTGGTAGTTGCAGACGGCTCTCCCACAGAAATCTGATTTGCTGACAGTTCCGCTCACACACACACACACACACACACACACACACACACGCACACACACACACACACACCCACCAGGTCCAGGATCCCTCTGCTCTCTCGCAAACACACATCCTATTGCAGTAACATCACACACACACACACACACACACACACACACACACACATACACACACACATCCAGTAATACCATACTGCTTCTGGCCGGCTTTACCATTGTGGAACTCATCGAGGACCTGCTGGGAGTGCCGGCTGAGGAATGTAGGAGGACCTGGGAGCAATATAGATATGCAAGGTCTGGTAACTATGATTTTCCAGGGGGGTGTCTGCCTTCTTTTGAGGAGTAAACTTACCTGTGTTTCCCCAAAAATAAGCCTCACGCTGAAAATAAGCCCTGGCACATTTTTTGAGGCAAAAAATAATATAACAGTGTCTTCTTTTCAGGGAAACATGGTAATATATTGTAGCAAAAAATTATATTTCCACAGTTGGGTTGCATGACTAATGGTAACGGGGAGTTGGTCACTAAGGATATATCGAAGACAGAATTACTGAATGGGTTCTATAGTTCAGTATATACCGAAGAAGAAAGCGCGGCAGATGTACCTGATCCCAGTTCCTTTTATATGTCATCTAATGTACTCTGTTGGTTGGACATAGATATGGACCAAGCTAGGTTACATAAATTCCATGTGAAGAAGGCCCTGGGCCTAGATGGGCTGCATCCCAGGATTCTCAAGGAACTTAGCTCAGTTAATAAAAGGAGAAAAGGGAAGAAAGAGATAAAAAAGGAAAAAAGGAAGAAAAATATAAAGAATGAAAGAAACAAAGAAGAAAGGAAAGATAAAAAAGAAAATAATGGAAATAGAAAAAAAGAAAGAATAAAAGAAAGAAAAGTTATATTCCCCAACTAGTCTGTCCTCTTAGCATGGAAGCACACCCACAGGGTCGTACTAAGATCCTATTCAATGTAGCATCACCAGCAGTTGCGCGCGTACCTGTGTTCGCTGTGACTGCTCTTCTGAATGTCCGGCACCTCTAGTCATGCGCACTAGACCACTCTGAAGCCGGGACAGGTACACCAGGCTTCATACTGCACATGACCGGAAGTTACGGGAATTCAGAAGCGAGGTCACAGCGAACACAGGTACGCGCGTCACTGCTTGTGATGCTGCATTGAATAGCATGTTAGCATGCCCCTGTGGGTGTACTAACATGCTAAGAGGGCAGACTAGTCGGGGGATATAATGCCTTTGGGACTAGTCCCCAAGCTCATTAGCATATCATAAAGGATCTTTAGAAATAGTAATATGCACCCAGAACTGCTCGTGGTCATGGGTGCATATTGCACCTGACAGGTTCCCATTAATAATTACACCAAGAGTTAAAATATAATTTTAATAAAAAAAGATTTATGGAACAAAACTCTTCAATGGTATTAAATCAGCAGCGGCGTTGGCTAAGATGACCTCATCTGACTCAAACTATGTCAGCTATGAAAGGGTTAATTTCCAGGTTCAGATAAGCGTCAGTCTTAGGTGACATTGTAAGACACCGTTCAAAGTACAGAAGACGCCTCGTACAGGAGGACTCCGACCACACAGGGATTGCTGCCGCTCCACCGGGGGGCATTAAATTCTGGAAGCCATGTTCCTGGCAGACCACCGCTATGGTAGGCCCGCACCCTGCATATCTCTTACATTGTAGGAAGTTGTAGCGTTATTAGCGTGAATATGTTTGCAATTCTCGAAGGTGATAATTGAAAGGTGAGAATGTCCGAATAGGACGGAGGGTAGTAAACCTCACGCAGATCTTACACAAAATTCACACATTGGGAATGATCCCCGTCTTCTACCACACTGATAGACAGGACTGATTGTCTGCAGCGCTTCACGTGGGACTGTGGTCAGTGCTACTGATAAATATATTTTTATACTAAATATGTTTTCCGACTGGCACCCAATTAAATGGAATACAGCATCAAAAACGTATCTAAGACAAGCTCTTTGATCAGTGCAGGTAAAACGAGTGTGAACAGCCCCATAGACTATAATGGTAAATGTTCTATATGGGAAATGCGGGTGTTCTGTTACCACAAACCGATTATTTCTGACCTGTCTTTGACTGATGTTGGAAGTTGTAGCTTCATGATAATGAAAAATTGGATATCACTGCCATAGACGCCATGATCATTACACAAAAAAAATAATGTGCGTGTGTTATCTTTTCTATCCTGTGATAGGAACAGGGTCCTATATACTCTTCTGACTTGTAATGGGGTCTGTCGGGTTCTGATAGAGTCTTTTTCATATTGCTGAAAAATAAAGCTCTATATTTTTTTCCAGAATCTGCGATGAAGGCTCAGCAGCACTCAATGTCAGGCAGCAGCTGCAAAAGCAATCAAGATTTTAGGGTGCATAAAATTAGAGCACATTATCCCAATGTATTGTTACCCCTCTATAAATCACTTGTAAGGCCACATCTGGAATATGGGATCCAGTTTTGGGCTCCACATTTTAGGCCTAAAACACACTTCCGCAAAAAAAACGTACGTGTCTTACAGTCCGTTTTTCGGGTCCGTGTTCCGTTTTTTAGGGGCGTTTCTCCGGTACGTATGGCATCCGTGTGATGGCGTATGCGAGCCGTGTGTGTGTTTGGAATGTCCGTATTGACATAAAATACGTACGTGTGCAGTCCGTGTGCCGTCCGTTTTTTAAGATCCATATTCTTACCCAATTAAGGATTTTAATCATTCATCATGAGATCCTGGTGTTGTTGTTTGCCATCAATTGACCTGATAGAGTGGAAACAAGTGTTTCAGATTTTGTGATGAAAAACGGACACGGACAATACGTGCTGAACACGGACATACTCCGTGTGCGGTCCGTGCAGGCACGGACCCATAGACTAAAGCGGGTACGTGCCTGCGTGCTGCCGGCCAAAAACGGACATGTCGTCCGTATAGAAAAGCGCACACACGTACTTACCACACGGACACACGTTCCGTGTGATTTTACGTGTGTGTGCCATCTACAATTGAATAACATGGGTCTCCGTGTCTCCGGTACGTGCAAATACGTACCGCACACGTACAAAAAAAACGGATGTGTGTTGCGGGTCTTAAAAAGGATATTCAGAAGTTAGAGTCAGTTCAAAAGCGGCAGCTAGATTATTACATAGGAATGGAGGCCGCCCGTATGATGAGAGGTTGGAAAAGTTAGATTTGTTTAGCTTACAAATAAGACCTCTCAGAGGAGAGCTCATTTATATGTATAAATACATGTGTGGTCAATATAAAGGACTGGCACATGACTTATTCCTTCCAAAGACAATACTAAGGACCAGGGGGCACTCACTGCGAGTAGAAGAAAAGCGATTCCGGCAGCAAAATAGGAAAGGGATCTTTACAGTTAGAGCAGTCAGACTGTGGAACGCCGACCACAAGAGGTAGTAATGGCAGACGGACCAGGGGGCATACACTGCGAGTGGAAGAAAAGCGATTCCGGCAGCAAAATAAGAAAGGGTTCTTTACAGTTAGAGCAGTCAGACTGTGGAATGCCCTACCACAAGAGGTAGTAATGGCAGACGGACCAGGGGGCATTCCCTGCGAGTGGAAGAAAAGCGATTCCGGCAGCTAATTAGGAAAGGGTTCTTTACAGTTAGAGCAGTCAGACTGTGGAATGCCGACCACAAGAGGTAGTAATGGCAGACACTATAACAGCTTTTATACGAGGGCTGGGTGATTTCCTCAGTACACACAACATTGTGAGTTACACATAATAGTGACAGAAAATGTATAATTGGTTGAGAAAGGTTGAACTCGATGGACTGAAGTTTTTTACACCTCTGTAATTATGTATATACAGTGTAAGAAGCCGATGTATTGTGCAAAGTGCTGCACAGATTTGGCGCTTGCTCAGGAGCTGATCCTAAACCATCAGGAGTCATCTGTAACATAGTTTGTTTCCAGATGCACAATGTGATAAATTAGAAAAACGAAAAACTGATGGTCACGATTCATTTTAGCATTTGCACTTTTTTTTTATGCAACATTTTAATTTTTATTTTGCAAGATGGGTTGTATTTTTAAGGGCACCATCAGCTGCGTATAATGTATAAAGTCGGTATTAAAAAAACAAACATCCACTTGGTGTCCATGCGTTGGTTTTTCTCATTCATACAATTTGTTGGAATAAAAATGTTCTTTGGGACGATTCATTATTGCATTTGAGCCTTTTTTTGTATTTTTCTCCTGTTTTAGGGGATATAAGGTTATAAGGGAATTTGTCACCAGGTTTTTCCCTTAGGCTATGTGTTCACGCTGCGGAAAATGCGCGGATTTTGCCGCGGATTTCTCGCGGAAAAGCCGCGGATTTCCCGAAAAGCTGCAGCACCAGCACTTCCCAGCCATTTCTATGGCATTTTGGAAATGCTGTGTCCATGCTGCAGATTTTTCCGCAGCGGATTTCGTGCGGATTTTGGTCCGGAAAAATCTGCAACATGTCAATTATTGTTGCGGATTTTCATCCGGATTTTGGCTTTAAAATTGGGAAAAAAAAATCCGCACCAAAATCCGCGGCAATTCCGCGGTAAATCCGTGGCAAATCCGCACCTTTGAAAAGGTGCGGATTTTGCGGGAAAGCTGCGGATTTTGATGCAGAAAAATCCGCAGCTACATTCTCTCGTGGACACATAGCCTTATAAGCTGCGGCCACCACCAGGATCCCTTATATACAGCATTCTATAATACTGTATATAAGAGCCCAGGCTGCTCGGTATAATGTAAAAAACACCTTTATTATTCTCACCTAGGGAGCGGTTCGGTTTGATGGATGTCCCTGCTTTCGGTCTGGCGCCTCCTCTCTGCGGCGATCGCCATCCTCCTACCCAGCCCCATGTGGATTACGCGTCCTGCATCATTCACACAGAGGCCGCCATTGTGCTCCTGCACAGGCGCACTTTGATCTTCACAGCTGAGGGCAGATCAAAGTATTATAATGCGCATGCTCAGGTGGTCTTTCACCCTTTCTCGCGCCTGTGCATTACTGTGCTTTGCTGTTCAAAGGCAGATCGGTGTGCACATGTGCAGAAGCGCAATGGCGGCCTCTGTGGGGATGACGTAGGATGCATCATGTCCACTGGGCTAGGCAGGAGGAGGACCACAATTGCGCAAGATATAGAAGGCGCCGGACCGAGACCAGTGACGCCCATCGGACCTGACTGCCCCCTAGATGAGTATAATAATATAATTTAATAATTGTATTCATTTATATAGCGCTATTAATTCCACAGCGCTTTACATACATTGGCAACTCTGTCCCCATTGTGGCTCACAATCTAGAGTCCCTATCTGTATGTCTTTGGAGTGTGGGAAGAAACCGGAGAACCCTGAGCAAACCCATGCAAACACGGGGAGAACATACAAACTCCTTGCAGATGGTGTCCTTGGTGGATTTGAACCCAGGACCCCAGCGCTGCAAGACTGCAGTGCTAACCACTGAGCCACCGTGCTGCCCTATAAGTATAAGGCTATGACCGCACTTTGCGTTGCCCTACTTGCAGTTTAGAACGCACGTTTTGCCTTTAATTGATTTAGCCAAAGTTGCCTTTTTCAGAAATTTAGCGCTAAAAACGCATGCGTATTTATCACGTTTTCGATGCGTTTTCAGCGGTTTTTGCATGCTTTTTCCATTGCGTTTTGACAAATGCGTTTTGAACATCAAGACACTGCTAAATAAAGTTTAATCTGTCAAACACAATGAAAAAAAGAGAAAAAAAAGAACACATAATTTTTGATATAATAAAGAAAATAGATATATTTAATAAAATGATAGCGGTAATATACTATTTATTGGAAAAATAGCATTAAATTATTATTTTTCTTTATTTAAATTGTCGGACTATGTGTGTGTGTAACGGGACATATGAAATCATTATTTTGATGTCCAAAACGCATGTTTTCTGCACCTAAAAAGCAGATAAAACGCTGGAATTTTGATAATTCTTGCTTTTTGCTACTTCTCATTGACTTCAATGTTAGCAAAACGCTGCAGAAATGGCAAAAACAATTGACATGCTGCTTCTTTGAACGCATGGTTTTTGCCACAAAATATACAAATTAAACGCAGCGTTTAAAAACGCAAAGTGCGGACAGGAATTCAAGATTTTCCATAGACTATCATAGAAAAACAAAACGCATGCCTTTTGGCATGAAAACGCTGCGGAAACGCAGGTAAAAACACAAAGTGCGGTCATACCCTAATAAAGGTGTTTTTTACATTATACAGAGTGGCCTGGGCTCTTATATACAGTATTCTGGAATGCTGTATATACAGCGGACTGGTGGTGACTGCAGCTCATAAGGGTAAAACCTGGTGACAGGTTCCCTTTAAGTCTAGTGGATATGTATTTGCCTGTTTTTTCATGTTCGCCATTATGGGCAGGATTTGGAGGTTACCAGATGTTCATCAATGGCAACCACCACGCTTAACCTGCACCAGACGATTTCATGTACATTTGGTTTTTTTTTCCCCCACAAATTTTGTGACATTCTATCTGAATGTGCAACTTTTTGCATGTAAAAAAGAAAAAAAAAATAAAGGCCTCAAATAATTTTATTTTGTCACTTTTATTTTCGTGGCATTTGTTTTTTTTTTTTTGCACCAAGTTTTATTTAAATTGAGCAGACTTTGTGAATTAAAACATGCTTTTTTTTAATTTTTTTTATTTATTTTTTTTCGACTGTTCTTGCACCTCTAGTAAAAAAAAAAAGGTAAGTTCTGCAAAATTTGTGCAAAAATGACAGGTGTAGAATATAAAGGGGGTGGGAGCGGATGGAGATCATCTGTGCAAAAACTTTTCCGACTTTTTAAAAAGTTGCATGTGAGTGATCAGCCGAAAATATCTAGAAACACCAAGTGGGCATAAAAGAAATAACAGGAGGAGACGTAAACGCGCAAATGAAAAGGAAAAATAAGGGGAGGACACCATCTGCAAGAAGTTTGTATGTTCTCCCTGTGTTTGCGTGTGTTTCCTCCGGGTTCTCCGGTTTCCTCCCACACTCCAAAGACATACAGATGGGGAATTTAGATAGTGAGCCCCAATGGGGACAGTGTTCCTGATGTATGTGCAGCGCTGCGGAATATGTTAGCGCTATATAAAAATATTTATTTTTTATCTAAGGGAAAGATGAAAATTAGGCAAAAATCTGCTAAAAACGAGAAAAAAAATGCAATAATCAACCCGACCTAAAGAGTGTTTTGACTTTGGGCAAATTGTACAAACCGCGTGCGTCTTCTTTCTTGGAAATTGGCGACACACGAACCCCAAATGGATGAAAATTGATAATTATTTTTTAAAGACCGACATGTACATAATACGCAGCCAACTGTGCCCTTACAAATATAACTCAACCCTCAAAAATATAAAAAGGGGAGAAAAAACCCCAACAAATTGCATCTGTGGCAGATTGCATGCGACGTCTCTTCAATCTGCATTATAAACTGCAGCACAAAAAGGATTTCCATCACTGCGCATGCGCGTTAACGCTGGGTTGAATGGGAACTGCCCGTACGACAGTGTCGTAAAGTGCCGTAAGCGCGCATGCGTGAACCACACCGGCCTATGGATCCCCGACGTTCCCTCTCCTTTCCTAGCACGCATGCGCGGACTGTGTTGTCAGGGGTGACGTGTCCCGGTGACAGCCTGGCAGGAAGTGGCGGAGCTCGTTCCAGGGAGTCGTGAAGATGCTGAAGAAGTTCGATAAGAAGGACGAGGAGTCCGGTGAGGGGCTGAGGCGTCATGGCGGCTGTGAGGAGCCAGGCCTTGTACCGAGCATGAAAGGGGAACCACAAGTCCCAGTGTGCTGTGTGCCAGCCCTGCGGGGCATGCTGGGACTTGTAGTGTACTTTCTATAGTGTGGGTTCTGTAGCTTACTTGGGGTGCTTCCCCCCAGGTCGTATTCATGGGGGAGCTGTTGGGGTGCGCTGTCCTGCTCAGGGGGGTCTCTGCGATAGGACCCTTCCTATCTAAACTTTATCGTCCATTCAGTGCCCTGAGATCTCTTATAACAGATGTACCCCTTTATTCTCTTAAAGGGATATCCCATAGTTATGGCCTCTGTGCCTCACTAAGGCTGCTTTCACATTTGTGTTCTTTCCCTTCAGTCGCAATCTGCCGCTATGGAAAACAGCGCAATCTGTTAACGGATTGCACTGTTTCCCATAGACGTGTTTTGACGATCCATTGTGACTGATGGCCTTGCGTTGCATCCACCGGCCGACGCTTCAGTCATGGAATGACCGACCGTCATCGGGAAAGAAAGCAGAATGTAACGTTTTTTGGAGTGACGGATCTGTTTTTAGCAACACACCATGCTCAGAAGTGGAAATGCCTGCGTGTGTGCTGTGATGATGGGTGCGGTAGTGCCGGTGTGTGTGCGGTGATGTTAGGGGCGGTAGTGCCTGCGTGTCTGCGGTGATGTTAGGGGCGGTAGTGCCTGCGTGTGTGCGGTGATGATGGGGGCGGTAGTGCCTGCGTGTGTGCGGTGATGATGGGGGCGGTAGTGCCTGCGTGTGTGCGGTGATGATGGGGCAGTAGTGCCTGCGTGTGTACGGTGATGATGGGGGCGGTAGTGCCTGCGTGTGTGCGGTGATGATGGGGGCGGTAGTGCCTGCGTGTGTGCGATGATGATGGGGGCGGTAGTGCCTGCGTGTGTACGGTGATGATGGGGGCGGTAGTGCCTGCGTGTGTACGGTGATGATGGGGGCGGTAGTGCCTGCGTGTGTACGGTGATGATGGGGGCGGTAGTGCCTGCGTGTGTACGGTGATGATGGGGGCGGTAGTGCCTGCGTGTGTACGGTGATGATGGGGGCGGTAGTGCCTGCGTGTGTGCGGTGATGATGGGGCAGTAGTGCCTGCGTGTGTGCGGTGATGATGGGGCAGTAGTGCCTGCGTGTGTACGGTGATGATGGGGGCGGTAGTGCCTGCGTGTGTACGGTGATGATGGGGGCGGTAGTGCCTGCGTGTGTACGGTGATGATGGGGGCGGTAGTGCCTGCGTGTGTACGGTGATGATGGGGGCGGTAGTGCCGGTGTGTGTGCGGTGATGTTAGGGGCGGTAGTGCCTGCGTGTCTGCGGTGATGTTAGGGGCGGTAGTGCCTGCGTGTGTGCGGTGATGATGGGGGCGGTAGTGCCTGCGTGTGTGCGGTGATGATGGGGGCGGTAGTGCCTGCGTGTGTGCGGTGATGATGGGGCAGTAGTGCCTGCGTGTGTACGGTGATGATGGGGGCGGTAGTGCCTGCGTGTGTGCGATGATGATGGGGGCGGTAGTGCCTGCGTGTGTACGGTGATGATGGGGGCGGTAGTGCCTGCGTGTGTACGGTGATGATGGGGGCGGTAGTGCCTGCGTGTGTACGGTGATGATGGGGGCGGTAGTGCCTGCGTGTGTACGGTGATGATGGGGGCGGTAGTGCCTGCGTGTGTACGGTGATGATGGGGGCGGTAGTGCCTGCGTGTGTGCGGTGATGATGGGGCAGTAGTGCCTGCGTGTGTACGGTGATGATGGGGGCGGTAGTGCCTGCGTGTGTACGGTGATGATGGGGGCGGTAGTGCCTGCGTGTGTACGGTGATGATGGGGGCGGTAGTGCCTGCGTGTGTACGGTGATGATGGGGGCGGTAGTGCCTGCGTGTGTACGGTGATGATGGGGGCGGTAGTGCCTGCGTGTGTACGGTGATGATGGGGGCGGTAGTGCCTGCGTGTGTACGGTGATGATGGGGGCGGTAGTGCCTGCGTGTGTACGGTGATGATGGGGGCGGTAGTGCCTGCGTGTGTACGGTGATGATGGGGGCGGTAGTGCCTGCGTGTGTACGGTGATGATGGGGGCGGTAGTGCCTGCGTGTGTACGGTGATGATGGGGGCGGTAGTGCCTGCGTGTGTACGGTGATGATGGGGGCGGTAGTGCCTGCGTGTGTACGGTGATGATGGGGGCGGTAGTGCCTGCGTGTGTACGGTGATGATGGGGGCGGTAGTGCCTGCGTGTGTACGGTGATGATGGGGGCGGTAGTGCCTGCGTGTGTGCCGTGATGATGGGGCGGTAGTGCCTGCGTGTGTGCCGTGATGATGGGGGCGGTAGTGCCTGCGTGTGTGCCGTGATGATGGGGGCGGTAGTGCCTGCGTGTGTGCCGTGATGATGGGGGCGGTAGTGCCTGCGTGTGTGCCGTGATGATGGGGGCGGTAGTGCCTGCGTGTGTGCCGTGATGATGGGGGCGGTAGTGCCTGCGTGTGTGCCGTGATGATGGGGGCGGTAGTGCCTGCGTGTGTGCCGTGATGATGGGGGCGGTAGTGCCTGCGTGTGTGCCGTGATGATGGGGGCGGTAGTGCCTGCGTGTGTGCCGTGATGATGGGGGCGGTAGTGCCTGCGTGTGTGCCGTGATGATGGGGCGGTAGTGCCTGTGTGGGTGCCCATTTTTTTTAACGGATCCACAATCTGCAACGGTCACATCAGCCACAAAACTGACTGTGACTGATGAAAAACAACACAAGTGTGAAAGCAGCCTGACACATGACAGTGGGGGTCCCCTCTCTTTGTGAGCCCCTTTACTTTGTGTATTGTAGGATTGCCATCCACACACACGTCTTATTAGAAGGGTCACTGGACCCCGCTCACATCTGCATCGGAGCTGAACACAGCTGATGAAGCTTCGACCCCACACGTGTCCCGAGACGCCTGCACAATCTCCAGGAATCAGGCCCAAGTCTCATCAGGATAGTGGGGTCGTAACATCATCGGCAGGACTCGGTTCCATTGCAGAATTGGAGGCAGCCGCAGTACCCCTTTAAGAGCATATTTATCGAAGCGGTGCCCAGTCCACGCCATTGACTTATACGGGGGTCCGTCATTTTCTGCAAAGATGTCAGGGATTGTGATGGGGAAAATAGCGCTGCACGTGACGTAGTTACATAGATATTTTTATTAGCCATTAAAAGGCATCATGACTATAGATTATTTTGTTTCTTCCACTGAGAGCTTGGACATAGGATGCCTTTTTTGCGTCCGAAACGCGTAGTCATGAGCTGTTGCTGCAGGCTTTTGGTATTAAACATGGATCTGTCTTCTGTATTTTAAAATTTTGTCAATAAAGCTAATTGATTTTGCCTGATTTTTTTTTTTTTGGAGCTAGATTTTTTTCTATTACCCATTTGGAGAGCAATTAATACTTATGTAGTTATACAGTCAAAAGGATAAAATAATAATAATTACTTATATTGCACCATTAATGCCACAGCGCTTTAGATACATTAGCAACTCTGGGCGGCACGGTGGCTCAGTGGTTAACACTGAAGTCTTGTGGTGGCTCAGTGGTTAGCACTGCAGTTTTGTGGTGCCTCAGTGGTTAGCACTGCAGTTTTGTGGTGCCTCAGTGGTTAGCAGTGTAGTCTTGTGGCTCAGTGGTTAGCACTGCAGTCTTGCAGCGCTGGGGTCCTGGGTTCTAATCCCACCAAGGACAACATCTGCAAGGAGTTTGTATATTCTCCCCGTGTTGGCGTGGGTTTCCTCCGGGTTCTTCGGTTTCCTCCCACACTCCAAAGACATTCTGATAGGGAATTTAGATTGTGAGCCCCAATTGGGACAGAGTTACCAATGTGTGCAAAGTGCCCTGGAATTAATAGCGCTATATAAGTGAATAAATATTATATATAACTCTGTCCCCATTGGGGCTCACAATCTAAAATTCCTATCAGTATGTTTTTGGAGTGTGGGAGGAAACCGGAGTACCCGGAGGAAACCCACGCCAACACGGGGAGAACATACAAACTCCTTGCAGATGTTTCCCTTGGCGGGATTTGAACTTAGGATCCCAGCGCTGCAAGACTGCAGTGCTAACCACTGAGCCACTATACAGTGCTAACCACTGAGCCACTGTGCCACCCAGAAGACACATTTTCATCAAGCTCAACCGAGGGACCAGGAATAAACGGAAGGGCTGAAGGTACAACCACAAGGCATGATCCGGTCTGCCACAAAGAGCGAGTCCCTCACACCTGGTCCCAGTTATGGAGCCACTGGACCAAACCATTACATAATTATATTATTGTCTTCTTCATCTGAGCCTTTTTGAAAGTCATTGGTTCCTGCTGTGACTCCTAATATTTTATATAGTTTCTGCTCTTACAGTAAAGAACCAGCTCCTGAGGTCGACTGCTCCACAGATAAAGGACCTGTGCCCTAGTCTTAGTAGCTTTTTGGATGCAGAGTCGTTTTGGTGCGTCCAAAATGCTGTGTTGTATAGTAGAAGCACAGTGAATGGGATTTATAGAAATCCCATGCCCACTGTGCTTCTTTTTAATACCGCGTAAACTAATCTGATGCGCGGCTTTCCAAACCGCAGCGTGTTCATTTATTCTTGCGGCGACATGAGTGTTTTCAGTGGGAGAACACGGGCGAAAATATGCTGTGACCAGAATCCTGATGGTGGCCGTGGATAATGCGTTCTTCCACCCAGGACTCTAGTGTCTCTGGAAAATGAATCATTCTGCATCCAGAACGCATAGAAGCCTGATTGTGGCCACATACCCTAATAGTGCTCCTGGCAATGAAGCACTGTCCCCTCTGGAGGGAGCGCCCCCTCGTCTTTTTTTATTGGGCTTTACCTGAGATCACTTATGACTGTACTATTAGTATAGTCCATTTATGACAATTCTTCCTCTAGTAAATTTGTGATATAGATGCCTAATAAAGCTCTAGTCTGGAACTCATGGGAGGTGAAAAGAATAATCCGCTTTCTATGATATATGTCAATCCTGACAAGAGTCAAAAAGCCGCTCTCAACTCCTTCAACAGGTGGATGGAGCCCTTTTGTCGCACATCCCAGCACACATAGTGCTGTAGCCCTACAGGCTTTTCGTGTATGAGTGTCTTTTTTCTGAGGTTATTTTCAAGCTTGTGTTTAATTACATGAGGTTCTAGCTTCATCTCAATAATAAGTGATAATTTTTATTTCTGGGATTTCAGGTGGCAGCTCCAATCCTTTCCAGCACTTGGAGAAAAGTGCAGTTCTCCAGGAGGTGAGTTTCTATGTTTTCACAGTCACAGACCAGTGTAATACCAGCGTCACCAGAGCGACTTAATGAGGATGGGAAAGAAGCCACATAATCACTAAGACACAAACACTCGGACGCTCCATATTACATATGATACAGTAGGGCTGCAGATATAGACGGAAAATTTGTAGAATATCAGTTTTTAGTGCACGTGTTACCACGGACCTCACACTTGACAATGTGAAAGATGAAAATCGCAGCTTACAGCAACATGTCCATGACTAAAACCACTGTAGTGTTTAATGCTATTCCGGTGTCCTAAAGGTTACACCAAAGGTGCCATTCTGTTACACATTTGGCCAAATTGTCTCATTGTCTATTATGTTTTTACTTTTAGGCTCGATTGTTTAATGAGACTCCCATCAATCCCCGAAAATGTGCTCACATCCTGACCAAGGTCCTGTATCTGATAAACCAGGTATGTCTCCTGCATTACATCAAGTGCTATAGGAGGATTTCTGTGCAGCTACTAGCAGCGATACATGGAACACTGGGCTGGGGCAGCGTCAGTGCGGGTCCCTGGGCTCGGGCGGCGTCGGTGCGGTGCCCTGGGCTCGGGAGGCGTCAGTGCGGGGCCCTGGGCTGGGGCGGCGTCAGTGCGGGGCCCTGGGCTGGGGCGGCGTCAGTGCGGGTCCCTGGGCTGGGGCGGCGTCAGTGTGGGTCCCTGGGCTGGGGCGGCGTCAGTGTGGGTCCCTGGGCTGGGGGCGGCGTCAGTGCGGGTCCCTGGGCTGGGGCGGCGTCAGTGCGGGTCCCTGGGCTGGGGTGGCGTCAGTGCGGGTCCCTGGGCTGGGGCGGCGTCAGTGCGGGTCCCTGGGCTGGGGCGGCGTCAGTGCGGGGCCCTGGGCTGGGGCGGCGTCAGTGCGGGGCCCTGGGCTGGGGCGGCGTCAGTGCGGGGCCCTGGGCTGGGGCGGCGTCAGTGCGGGGCCCTGGGCTGGGGCGGCGTCAGTGCGGGGCCCTGGGCTGGGGCGGCGTCGGTGCGGGGCCCTGGGCTGGGGCGTCGTCGGTGCGGGGCCCTGGGCTGGGGCGGCGTCGGTGCGGGGCCCTGGGCTGGGGCGGCGTCGGTGCGGGGCCCTGGGCTGGGGCGGCGTCGGTGCGGGGCCCTGGGCTGGGGCGGCGTCGGTGCGGGGCCCTGGGCTGGGGCGGCGTCGGTGCGGGGCCCTGGGCTGGGGCGGCGTCGGTGCGGGGCCCTGGGCTGGGGCGGCGTCGGTGCGGGGCCCTGGGCTGGGGCGGCGTCGGTGCGGGGCCCTGGGCTGGGGCGGCGTCGGTGCGGGGCCCTGGGCTGGGGCGGCGTCGGTGCGGGGCCCTGGGCTGGGGCGGCGTCGGTGCGGGGCCCTGGGCTGGGGCGGCGTCGGTGCGGGGCCCTGGGCTGGGGCGGCGTCGGTGCGGTGCCCTGGGCTCGGGCGGCGCCGGTGCGGTGCCCTGGGCGGGGGTGCTGTGTAGTGTGGGTCCCTGGGCTGGGGCGGCGTCGGTGCGGTGCCCTGGGCTGGGGCGGCGTCGGTGCGGGTCCCTGGGCTGGGGCGGCGTCAGTGTGGGTCCCTGGGCTGGGGCGGCGTCAGTGCGGGTCCCTGGGCTGGGGCGGCGTCAGTGCGGGTCCCTGGGCTCGGGCGGCGTCGGTGCGGTGCCCTGGGCTCGATTGGCGCCGGTGCGGTGCCCTGGGCAGGGGTGGCGTCAGTGGGGGTCCCTGGGCTGGGGCGGCGTCAGTGGGGGTCCCTGGGCTGGGGCGGCGTCAGTGCGGGGCCCTGGGCTCGGGCGGCGTCATTGCGGGGCCCTGGGCTGGGGCGGCGTCAGTGCGGGCCCCTGGGCTGGGGCGGCGTTAGTGCATGTGCTCACATGGGTTGAGTTATTATTGAGTTATTATTATGAGTTCATTCAAAGCTTGTTTTGCGAAGTGAACGCTGCCAATCAAATGTGAATGAAAGCCCTCAGGAAAGGGGCACCACAGTTTTGGACATGTCAATGATCCACCAAAGCCTCCTCTTTTTGCAAGTAAAAGTATTTGTCTCAGCCACTGTACAACTAACAGGCACAGTGCTAGTTTGATTTTAATAAAGGCGAAGTCCCCGATATCGGTGTGTAGATCATTAGTGATTCATGGAGGGGGTCAGACTCAGAACTTATTTTTTTTTGCTGTGGTCTTTTGATAAACTTTCTCCCTCATTAAGCTGCGTTCTGGTCTCCTCTATACACTGTACACATCGGTCTTTTCTGTTCCTCGCAGGGGGAGCACATGGGAGCCACAGAAGCTACAGAAGCTTTTTTTGCAATGACCAAATTGTTCCAGTCAAATGATGTAAGTGATTCCTGCAACGTCTAGAAACCTTGTAATTGTGTGCGGCCCCAGTCCTGTCCCTAAATGCAGAACGTAGATTAAGGTCCAGGGTTGCAATGAAGTATTTTATATAACTGACACAGACCCAAGACCAGTTAGAAGAGAGGCCTGATGCCATGTTATAATCTCTCTTCATTTTGTATGCTGAAGGTATACATCTTGAGTGACAGAAGTTTTAACCCCTTCACGACCGGCCGATTTTTCGCTTTCCGTTTTTTTTTTTCGCCATTCTTTTTCTGAGAGACGTAACTTTTTTATTTTTCAGTCAATATGGTCATGTGAGGGCTCATTTTTTTGCGCAACGAGCTGTACTTTTAAATGAAACCATCAGTTTTACCATATAGTGTACTGGAAAACAGCAAAAAAATTCCAAATGCAAAAAAAGTGCGATAGCACTATTGTTTTTGAGATATTTTATTCACTGTGTTCACTATATGGTAAAACTGATGTGTGGGTGTGAGGCCTCAGGTCAGTGCGAGTTCGTAGACACCAAACATGTGTAGGTTTACTTTTATATAAGGGGTTAAAAATAAATCAGATGTTTGTCCGAAAAAAGTGGCGCACGTTTTACGCCATATTCCGTGACCCGTAACGTTCTCATTTTTCGGGATCTATGGCTCAGTGACGGCTTATTTTTTGCGTCTCGAGCTGACGTTTTTAACGGTACAATTTTTGCGCAGATGCTACGTTTTGATTGCCTCTTATTGCATTTTGCTCAAAAGTTGTGGCAACAAAAAAACGTCGTTTTGGCGTTTGGAATTCTTTTGCCGCTACGCCGTATACTGATCAGATTAATTGATTTTATATTTTGATAGATCGGGCGTTTTTGAACGCAGCGATACCAAATGTGTGTATATTTCTTCAGCGCTCTATTGGGAGACCCAGACGATTGGGGTATAGCTACTGCCCTCTGGAGGCCACACAAAGCACTACATCAAAAGTGCAAGGCCCCTCCCCCTCTGGCTATACCCCCCCCCCCCCCGTGGTATCACGGGTTCTCCAGTTTTAGCTTTGTGTGCGAAGGAGGTCAGACATTCCATGCATAGCTCCACAGATTTTAGTCAGCAGTAGCTGCTGACTATTTCGGATGGAAGAAAAGAGGACACATATAGTGTCCCCAGCATGCTCCCTTCTCACCCCTGGATGGTGTTGTAAGGTTGAGGTACCTATTGCTGGTACAGGGCTGGAGCCTGACATGCTGTTTTCCTTCCACATCCCCTGGTAGGGCTCTGTGGAAGTGGGATCCTGCCGGCCTCTCAGCTCTGACGCCGGGCTCCATCCACAGACCCATTAGAACCTGATGGAGACGGAGCAGGAGTACGATCAGGGACAGGCCCTGCATCATACAGGTACTCTGTGTCCCCGGCAGGCACAGACACACTCCGGGCTGGCTGGGTGTTGTAGTGCGCCGGGGACCGCAACGTTGGAGTTGGTGTCCCTACAGATTACTGGGGGATTTTTTGTGTATGGGAACGCAGCGCCGACCCCCTCTGGACCGGGCGGCGCTGCTGTGACTTGTGGTGCGCCGGGGATCCGCCGTCCGCGCTTTTACGGCGGCGGCGGTTATAAATTGAGTCCCCGGCTTTTTGGGCCTAGGACGCCGGCAGCTCCGATTCGTTCCCGCCCCCACCCTGTCATTCAGGGTAGGGGAGAGACGCTGTTCGCTAGCAGCGACGAGGGCTGGAGCCTGATTTACATGCTCCAGCCCTCACACTAGGCACAGAGGGAAGCAGGCTTCCCGCTCTTAGCCAGGAACGCCCAGGGCCCGCCCCCCTTCTCTCTCAGGACGCCGGCAGCCATTACATGCAGTCTGGCTGGAGGAAGGACGCAAGGCTCTGGGAGACCTGGACTAGGGGCTATCTGGCGACCACACACCCGCTTTTTAAGCGGGCGGTAAGCGATTTTTCTGTGCTGGTCCCTCTAGTGCCTCACGGTGTATCGGTGTACTGTGTAGGATATAGAGATATTGTATTTCTTGCACTGTGAGGTCGCTTCTGGCTGCATCTCCCAGATCCCTCTGTGGAAGCAACAACATGCCATCCTCAAAACGCAAGGCGGCCAAGGCTAGGGCTGTGTATACTGCGTGTGCTGCATGTGGGGCTAATCTACCAGCAGGCTCCGATGACCCCCATTGTGTGCAATGCTCCGACCCGGTGCTGCTTCGCCAGCCGGAGTCCGGAGGGGTAGTGACCCAGGCTGAGACGCTTGTAAGTTCTGCCCCGGTGACAGGGACAGACTTTGCAGTTTTTGCTGATAATATGTCTGTGTCTATGGCAAAAATCCTTGAAACCTTGCAATCTATGCATGGGGCTCAGTCTTTGGGCACGGCGAGGCCTCTGTCCTCAGGTCCCCCTCACTTGGAATTAATCCAGCCCACAGGGGGGTCCCCGGCTTCACAGGCCGAGGATTATGACTCAGATGATAGCCCCAGCCACCCTAAGCGAGCTCGCTGGGAAAGACCCTCGACGTCATCACACTGCTCAGGGTCTCAGCGCAATCAGTCTCCCTGTGATGTGTCTGATGAGAGTGATCAGGAATCCATTCCTGGAACCCCTCTCAACCTGGATACCCCTGATGGGGATACCATGGTAAACGACCTTATCTCAGCCATCAATAGGCTGTTGGATATTTCTCCCCCAGCCCCTTCAGCAGAAGAGGCGGCTGCGGAGCAGGAGAAGTTTCGTTTCCTTTATCCCAAGCGTAAATTGAGTGCTTTGTTGGATCACGCTGACTTCAGAGAATCAATCCAGAAGCACGACGCTCACCCAGAAAGGCGTTTTTCTAAACGATCTAAAGATACGCGTTTCCCTTTCCCCCCTGAGGTGGTCAAGCGCTGGACACAGTGTCCAAAGGTAGACCCCCCGATTTCCAAACTCGCAGCTAGGTCCATAGTTGCAGTGGAGGATGGCGCTTCACTTAAAGATGCCAATGTCAGACAGATGGACCTTTGGTTAAAATCTGTCTATGAAGCTATCGGCGCGTCGTTTGCTCCGGCATTCGCAGCCGTATGGGCACTCCAGGCTATTTCAGCTGGCTTAGCAAAAGTGGATGCTATCATACATCCAGCAGTGCCGCAAGTGGCGCACCTTACCACGCAGATGTCGGCGTTTGCGTCTTACGCTATCAATGCGGTCCTAGAATCTACCAGTCGCACCTCAATGGCGTCTGCCAATTCGGTAGTTTTGCGCAGAGCCTTGTGGTTAAAGGACTGGAAAGCAGATGCTGGTTCCAAAAAATGTTTAACCAGTTTGCCTTTATCTAGAGATAGACTGTTTGGCGAGCCATTGGCTGATATCATTAAGCAGTCCAAGGGTAAAGACTCCTCTTTACCACAACCCAGAACAACCAAACCTCAGCAGAAAAAGTGGCAGCAGAGGTTTCAGTCCTTTCGAGGTTCGGGCAAGACACCATTTACCTCGTCCAAAGGGACTCAGAGGACGCAAAGAAACTCAGATTCGTGGCGGGCTCACACGCGCCCCAAGAAAGCAAATGGAGGTACCGCTTCCAAAGCGGCTACCTCATGACTTCCAGCCCCCTCCCTCCGCATCGCCGGTCGGGGGCAGGCTCTCCCGCTTTTCCGGCATTTGGATGTCACAGGTCAAAGACCGGTGGGTGACGGACATTTTGTCTCGCGGGTACAGAATCGAGTTCAATTCTCGTCCTCCAGCTCGGTTCTTCAGAACCTCCCCACATCCAGACCGAGCAGATGCTCTGCTGCAGGCGGTGGACTCCCTAAGAGCGGAAGGAGTGGTGATCCCAGTCCCTCCTCAGGAACAAGGGCAAGGGTTTTACTCCAATCTCTTTGTGGTTCCAAAGAAGGACGGCTCGTTCCGTCCTGTTCTGGACCTAAAACGGCTCAACAAACATGTGCACGCCAGGAAGTTCCGGATGGAAACCCTGCGTTCTGTCATTGCCTCAATGTCCAGAGGAGACTTCCTTGCCTCAATAGACATCAAAGATGCTTATCTCCACGTGCCAATTGCTACAGAACATCACCGTTTTCTACGTTTTGTGATAGGAGACGACCATTTTCAGTTCGTAGCTCTGCCATTTGGTCTGGCGACAGCCCCACGGGTCTTCACCAAGGTCATGGCGGCGGTGGTAGCAGTCTTGCACTCTCAGGGACACTCGGTGATCCCTTACCTAGACGATTTATTGGTCAAAGCTCCCTCTCAAGAGGCATGTCAGCACAGCCTGAATGCTACGCTGGAGACCCTACAGTCTTTCGGATGGATCATCAACTTTCCAAAGTCGATCCTATCACCGACTCAATCACTAACGTATCTTGGCATGGAGTTTCATACTCTAGCAGCGATAGTGAAGCTTCCGCTGAACAAGCAGCGGTCACTACAGACAGGGGTGCAATCTCTCCTGCAGGGCCAGTTGCATCCCTTGCGGCGCCTCATGCATTTCCTAGGGAAGATGGTGGCAGCCATGGAAGCAGTTCCCTTTGCGCAGTTTCATCTGCGCCCACTTCAATGGGACATTCTCCGCCAATGGGACGGGAAGTCAACGTCCCTGGACAGGAAAGTCTCGCTTTCCCAGACGGCCAAGGACTCCCTACAATGGTGACTCCTTCCCACCTCATTGTCTCAGGGAAGATCCTTCCTGCCCCCATCCTGGGCAGTAGTCACGACAGATGCGAGTCTGTCAGGGTGGGGAGCAGTATTTCTCCACCACAGGGCTCAGGGGACGTGGACTCCGCAGGAGTCCACCCTTCAGATCAATGTTCTGGAGATCAGGGCAGTGTATCTTGCTCTACTGGCCTTCCAACAGTGGCTGGAAGGAAAGCAGATCCGAATCCAATCGGACAACTCCACAGCGGTGGCATACATCAACCACCAAGGAGGGACGCGCAGTCGGCAAGCCTTCCAAGAAGTCCGGCGCATTCTAATGTGGGTGGAGGACAGAGCATCCACCATATCCGCGGTTCACATCCCAGGCGTAGAAAACTGGGAAGCAGACTTCCTCAGTCGCCAGGGCATGGACGCAGGGGAATGGTCCCTTCACCCGGACGTGTTTCAGGAAATCTGTCGCCGCTGGGGAGTGCCGGACGTCGACCTAATGGCATCCCGGCACAACAACAAGGTCCCGGCATTCATGGCGAGGTCGCGCGATCAAAGAGCTCTGGCGGCAGACGCCTTGGTTCAAGATTGGTCGCAGTTTCAGCTCCCATACGTGTTTCCGCCTCTGGCGCTCTTGCCCAGAGTGCTACGCAAGATCAGATCCGAGTGCAGCCGCATCATACTCGTCGCTCCAGACTGGCCGAGGAGGTCGTGGTATCCGGATCTGTGGCATCTCACGATCGGTCGACCGTGGTCACTGCCAGACCGACCAGACTTACTGTCCCAAGGGCCGTTTTTCCATCAGAATTCTGCGGCCCTGAACCTGACTGTGTGGCCATTGAGTCCTGGATCCTAGCATCTGCAGGATTATCTCAAGGAGTCGTTGCCACAATGAGACAAGCTAGAAAGTCGAATTCGGCTAAGATCTACCACAGAACGTGGAAGATTTTCTTATCCTGGTGCTCTGCTCAGGGAGTGTCTCCCTGGCCATTTGCATTGCCCAAGTTTCTTTCCTTCCTGCAATCGGGGTTAGAAAAGGGCTTGTCGCTCAGCTCCCTTAAAGGGCAAGTTTCGGCACTATCCGTGTTTTTTCAGAAGCGTCTAGCACGTCTTTCTAAGGTGCGCACGTTCCTGCAGGGGGTCTGTCATATTGTGCCCCCGTACAAGCGGCCGTTAGATCCATGGGATCTGAACAGGGTACTAGTTGCTCTCCAGAAGCCGCCCTTCGAGCCTCTGAAGGAAGTTTCCTTTTCTCGGCTGTCACAGAAAGTGGCGTTTCTTGTTGCGATCACATCGCTTCGGCGAGTGTCTGAGCTGGCAGCTCTGTCATCCAAGGCTCCCTTCCTGGTGTTCCACCAGGACAAGGTAGTGCTGCGCCCTATTCCGGAGTTTCTCCCTAAGGTCGTATCCTCTTTTCATCTTAATCAGGATATATCCTTGCCTTCTTTTTGTCCTCATCCGGTTCACCGGTATGAAAAGGACTTACGTTTGCTAGATCTGGTGAGAGCACTCAGAATCTACATTTCCCGCACGGCGCCCATGCGCCGTGCCGATGCACTTTTTGTCCTTGTCGCTGGTCCGCGCAAGGGGTTGCAGGCTTCTAAAGCCACCCTGGCTCGATGGATCAAAGAACCAATTCTAGAGGCCTACCGTTCTGCGGGGCTTCCGGTTCCTTCAGGGCTAAAAGCCCACTCAACCAGAGCCGTGGGTGCGTCCTGGGCATTACGTCACCAGGCTTCGGCTCAACAGGTGTGCCAGGCAGCTACCTGGTCCGGTCTGCACACTTTCACCAAGCATTATCAGGTGCATACCTATGCTTCGGCGGATGCCAGCTTAGGTAGAAGAGTCCTGCAGGCGGCAGTGACACCCCCGTAGGGGAGGGCTGTTTTGCAGCTCTAACATGAGGTATTTCTTTACCCACCCAGGGACAGCTTTTGGACGTCCCAATCGTCTGGGTCTCCCAATAGAGCGCTGAAGAAGAAGGGAATTTTGTTACTTACCGTAAATTCCTTTTCTTCTAGCTCTTATTGGGAGACCCAGCACCCGCCCTGTTGTCCTTCGGGATGTTTTTTTGTTGTTTGCGGGTACACATGTTGTTCATGTTGAACGGTTTTTCAGTTCTCCGATGTTATTCGGAGTTAATTTGTTTAAACCAGTTATTGGCTTCCTCCTTCTTGCTTTGGCACTAAAACTGGAGAACCCGTGATACCACGGGGGGGGTATAGCCAGAGGGGGAGGGGCCTTGCACTTTTGATGTAGTGCTTTGTGTGGCCTCCAGAGGGCAGTAGCTATACCCCAATCGTCTGGGTCTCCCAATAAGAGCTAGAAGAAAAGGAATTTACGGTAAGTAACAAAATTCCCTTCTTTTTATTTTTTTAATTCTTTAATTTTCAATGGGGTGAATGGGGGGTGATTTGAACTTTTTAGGTTTTTTCTTTTTTTTTTTTTTTTAATTTTTTAAAACTTTTTTTAACTTTTTTTTTTATTTTACTAGTCCCCCCTAGGGGGCTATTGCGATCAGCAATCCGATCGTTCTGCACTATCTGCTGATCACAGCTACAGAGCTGTAAACAGCAGATACGCTCTCTTTCACTGTGCCGTGGGCACAGCGAAAGTGAAAGCAATTCATGTGTAGTACAGGAGTCATCACATGACCCTGTGCTACCATGACAACTACCTGAAGTCACGTGATTGCGTCACGTGACTTCCGGTATCGGGCGGTAAGTAAAAGCTTACCGCGATCGCACTTATAATGGCGCTGTCACATATTGACAGCGCCATTTAAGGGGTTAAACAGCACGAGCAGATAACGATTCTGCTCGTGCCTTGCAGGCACACATCTCGGCTGTGAAAATCAGCTGAGATGTGCGCCGATCGCGGCATGCTGCCCCCGGCAGACCACGGGCAGTAACGTTATGACCGCTAGGACGTAATTTTATGGCCCGCGGTCGTTAAGGGGTTAAAAAAAAAGTAGATAACAAGTATGGCAACATACATAGGGAGCAATGAATACTCTTTTTGCTTCCGTTAGTTAATTGTGCCCAATGCTACTTTCAGTAAAGGTGACTAGAGATTTTTCAGCACAAACAACAAAAGCGTTGATATAAGAAGCCTGAGGATTGGTTCCCATACATTTCTGCAACTTTTTTTTTTTTTTTTATTATTGATACAATCCTATTGTTTTTCTCCTTTAGCCGACCCTGCGCAGGATGTGCTACCTCACCATAAAGGAGATGGCGGGTATCTCTGAGGATGTGATCATTGTCACCAGTAGGTACGTTCAGCCGTCTATTACGTTTTGCTCTTTTTTGTTATAAATGAAACAAGTGAGTTTCGGTATAATTTACGGTACAGTTTATAGGTTGATATTTCACTTGCAGTTTAACCAAAGACATGACCGGGAAAGATGACAGCTACAGAGGACCGGCCGTGAGAGCCTTGTGTAAAATCACCGATGTAAGTCATGTTCCCTGCTTTTCGGTTTGTCCTCCTTTTTTACCAGTTTCCCATTGTCACGCCGTGCCTGTGTTTTCTCAGAGCACCATGCTGCAGGCCATTGAACGCTACATGAAACAGGCCATTGTGGATAAGGTGCCAAGCGTGTCCAGCTCAGCCCTGGTCTCCTCTCTGGTAGGTCAAAGGGTATGTGCACACGCTGCGTTTTTTTTTTTGACGCAGCGTTTTTGTGCGTTTTTGGCCGCTAAAAACGCACAAAAACGCACCAGCAGCAAAAAAAAGCGGCAAAAAAGCATGCGTTTTTACCGCGTTTTGGTGTATTTTTGGCTGCGTTTTGCTGCGTTTTTCCAATGCATTGCATGGGGAAATACGCAGGAAAGAATTGACGTCCATTTTTTTAAGCTCAAAAACACAGCTTAAAAAAAAGTTGTGTGCGGACAGCAAAAATGAAAACTCATAGACTTTGCTGGGGAAGCCAATTCATGCAGTTTTGAGGCCAAAAACGCACCCGAAAAATGCACAAAAACACCGTGAAAAACTCACTGTGTGCACATAGCCTTACATCGGTTTTACCAGGTCATAACGACCACGTGGGTTCTAGCAAAAACAAACGAAACAAATGCATAATGATGATTATTTTTTTTTTTCATGGTGTTTAACCCCCTCAGCACTTGCTGAAGACCAGTTTTGACGTAGTGAAGCGGTGGGTGAATGAAGCGCAGGAAGCGGCCTCCAGCGATAACATCATGGTGCAGGTGAGCTGCATATAAATGCCCCTGTGATTGCAGAATGTATCACGTAGGGAATAATCGCCTCCCGTCCTCTCGCTCCTCAGTACCACGCTCTTGGATTGCTGTATCACGTCCGTAAGAACGATCGTCTCTCCGTCAACAAGATGCTGAGTAAGTTTATGCGTCACGGCCTGAAGTCTCCATTCGCCTACTGTATGATGATTCGGGTGGCCAGCAAACTCCTGGAGGAGGAAGATGGCAAGTAAGTGGCTCAGTGATTAGGTAATTCCTGGATAAAGTGTGTGAGAATGGATAGTAACTTTATATTCCTTTCCAGCCGGGACAGTCCTTTGTTTGATTTCATTGAGAGCTGCCTGAGAAACAAACATGAAATGGTGGTTTATGAAGCTGCTTCTGCCATCGTTAACCTGCCCTCCTGCACTGCCAAAGAGCTGGCACCCGCTGTGTCTGGTGAGTACGATTATTAGCACCATACACTGCTTAACCCCTACCCATACACGAGCTGAGCCGCTGCATACTTAGTTGGTGTTGACTGTGTTACACAGCCGGGAACTGCCTCTAATGGCAGCAATCACTGCTGTTTAACACCTTAAAGGGAATCAGTCAGCAGGTTTTTACTCTCCATCTGAGAGCAGCATAATGTAGGGTCAGAGACCCTGATTCCAGCGATGTGTCACTTATTGAGCTGTTTGCTGTCAATTTGATAAAATCAATGTTTTCTCTGCTGCAGATCAAGCAGTTATACAGAGCTCAGGAATATGCTGGGCTACGTGCAGCACACCAAGTTGTATTGATAATCTACTGCTAATTAAACAATGATTTCATAAAAGCTTCACTACGCAGCCCAGTAAGTGACACATCGCTGGAATCAGGAGCTCTGCCCATATGTTATGCTGCTCTCAGATTAGGTGGCAAAAACCTGGTGACAGGTCATCTCTAATATCGCCGTTTAAGTGCTGCGATTGCAGAACACCACCTTTCTGGTGCCCATCGCACCCTCCAACCCTCTCACTCGTGACACAATCTATTTGATCTGTGTCCATAAAAGTCCTATCTGTACAAAAAAATGGTTCCATGAGACCATTGGGAGCCCAGGGGGATGTGATGCTTTTCAGACATCAGTGAATTATTAGTTAGGGGCTAATTTAATCTGTTTGTTGGTAGAGGTCGTTAAAACCTTTTATTTCTTCCATTTTTCTTTCCACACCTATGGCCTGTACTTTGATTTAGTTCTGTCTTTTTCTCTTTAGTGTTACAGCTGTTTTGCAGTTCTCCAAAAGCCGCCCTGCGTTACGCCGCGGTCAGAACACTTAACAAGGTACAGCACTGATATCTGGTGTCATCGAATAGCTCCAATAATAACCACTTCAGCGCCTCCAAATATAAAGCTGTGACGACTGTTTATAGCTTTATCTGGATGGTTACAGGTCGCCATGAAACATCCATCAGCCGTAACCGCCTGCAACTTGGATTTAGAGAATCTGGTGACTGACTCCAATCGCAGCATTGCCACCTTGGCCATCACCACCCTGCTGAAGACTGGCAGCGAGAGCAGCATCGACCGGCTCATGAAACAGATCTCCTCTTTCATGTCTGAAATCTCAGATGAGTTCAAGGTGGGAATCGTATCTTTTAATAAAGTGGCGATCTGGTCAGCAGTATAACTTACCTATCCCATTTTCCAAATGAAGACACTAAGGAGTACTTTGCACGTTGCGACATCGCTACTGTGATATCATTGGCGCTGGTAATGACGTTGCAACGTGTAAAGCCTAGATGCACCGATAAACGATTGAAAAACCGTCGAAAATCGGTGATCTGTGTAGCGTCGGTCATTTTCATAATGTCGCACCAATAGGAGATACGATGTTGTTCCTCATTCCTGCGGCAGCACACATCACTGTGTGTGACACCGCAGGAGCGAAGAACATCTCCTTACCTGCCTCCACCGGCAATGCGGAAGGAAGTGGGCGGGATGTTTACGTCCCACTCATCTCCGCCTTTCCGCTTCTATTGGCCGCCTGCCGTGTGACGTCGCTGTGACGCCGCACAAACCGGTCCCTTAGGAAGGAGGCGGGTCGCCGGCCAGAGCGAAGTCGCAGGGCAGGTAAGTGCGTGTGAAGCTGCCGTAGCGATAATGTTCGCTACGGCAGCTATCACAAGATATCGCATGTGCGACGGGGGCGGGGACTATCGCGCTCGCCATCTTTATCGTTCCTATGGGAGACCCAGACATTGGGTGTATAGCTTCTGCCTCCGGAGGACACACAAAGTACTACACTAAAAAGTGTAGCTCCTCCCTCTGAGCATATACACCCCCTGGATAACCAAATATAGCCAGTTCAATGCTTTGTGTTCAGGAGGCACACATCCACACATGCATTCTCATCTGATTTTTGATTTTTGGAAAGAGTTTGAAGAAAAGCGAGTCCAAGCCTGGACTCCCGGCATGTCCCTTCTCACCCCACTATATCGGCGGTGTTGTTAAGGTTGATTTCAGGGCTGGGGCCTTACATGCCGCGCTCCTTCACCATCCCTCGGGCTCTGGCTTGAAGTGGGAGCCAGCACGGTTCTCCCTGCCTTGCAGGAGACCGGTCTCCATCCGCAGCCCTTCAGGATCCTGCCGGACGGAGCACTCATCCCTCAGGGACCTGGCCCTGCGTCTCACAAGCTAAGTATCTGATACGTTATTGTCGGGGGGTCCCTTGTACTTTATTGTTGGGGAGAGTGGGCTGTGTATCTATTCTGACATTTCCGGCCGGTTCTCTGGTTTTCACCCGAGAACCGCGCCAATGGTGCCTGCGCGCCGGCCGCATCGTTAAATTTAGGCCCCGGCTTCGCCTGAGGCCTAGTTTCGATTTCACTGCCCCTGCATGTCAATCATGCAGAGGGACAGTGCGGCTCCGCCCAGCGGCCGTTCGGCACAGGGGAGGGACACTCCTCTCTGAGGAAATATTCCCTCCCCTGTATATCTCCTTGGCCCTCCGGATCCCGCTCTTAGAGTAGGCCCCGCCCCCTCTCCTCGCTCCGGCGCTATTTTATCAGAGTTCTCAGAGCGATCGGCGCTGGCTGCAGCATCTCTCTGGGGGTCCGGGCTGTGGGATCTGGAGGGGCACACAAACGGTCGGGTAAGCCACAACCTCCGGTTGTGGACCTGCTTATATACTCTCTGGGGGTCATTCTAGCTCAGAGCCCCCACTTCAGCAGCATGTCTCACACGAGGTGCAAGGCTGTACTCAATATGCACTGCATGTAAGCTCGTACTGCCTGAACCGAGCACATATCCACATTGTGATGCCTGCTCTAACATGGCGGTGCCTCAGCCTGGAGTCTCATCCCCAGTGGTCTCTCAGGCTGCTCCGGCTCCGGTGGCTGAACCCCCGGCTTGGGTAGAATCCTTCTCTAAGTCTATCTCCCAGTCTTTTGCCGACTCCATGGGAGAGTTGTCCCGGACTCTGCTGAGCATGCATCAGCCCCCTTCTCAGGGCGCCTCTGCTGCTACGGCTCGCTCAGCAGAGCTCACAGAGGATCCTTCATCTGGTCCCAGACCCCGTCCTCCTAAATGGAGACGCAGGGTCCCCTCTCCTTCCTCGTCCCGCGGCTCTGATTCAAGAGCTGACTCGCAGGAGGAGGATGCCTTTACTGGGGGCTCGGACGCTACCTCCATGTGCCCCATTGATCTGTCCGAGGGTGACGCAGATGTTAGTGATTTGATTGCGTCCATTAATTCTGTACTGGACCTCAATCCGCCAGTATCAGAGGAGCAACCCTCTCTGGCAGAAAAGCACCAGTTTACCTCGCCTAGGAGAACAAGAAGTGTGTTCTTTAATCACTCCAGTTTTCAGGCCGCTGTGACCAAGCCCAGGGCCTGTCCTGACAAACGCTTCCCAAAGCGTGGTTCTGATGACTGTTTTCCCTTTCCACCAGAGGTGGTCAAGGAGTGGGCTCATTTACCAAAGGTAGACCCTCCGGTGTCTAGACTCTCAGCCCGGACAGTTGTATCAGTGGCTGATGGCACCTCTCTTAAGGATTCCACTGACCGCCAGGTTGACCTTCTGGCCAAATCTGTGTATGAGGCGGCAGGGGCCTCGTTCTCCCCGTCTTTTGCAGCAGTGTGGGCTCTCAAAGCCATCTCTGCTTCTCTAGAGGAGATGCATTCCCTCACCAGGGACTCTATGCCCGAAATGGTTGCCTTAACTTCCCAGGCTTCAGCCTTTTCATCCTATGCCATGTCTGCCATGCTGGAGGCTTCTCACCGCACTGCGGTGGCTTCGGCTAATTCCCTCGCTATCCGCAGGATCTTGTGGCTTAGAGAGTGGAAGGCAGACGCTTCTTCAAAGAAGTACCTTGCTGGGCTCCCATTTGCTGGGTCCCGGCTGTTCGGTGAACAACTGGATGAAATTATTAAGGAAGCTACTGGAGGGAAGAGTACTTCCATGCTACAAACCAAAACCAGGAAACCTGTCCAGGGCAGGAACCAGTCGAGGTTTCGTTCCTTTCGTTCCTCCAACTGGTCGTCCTCTAAGCCCCCGGCCTTGTCCACTAACTCAGCCAAGGACCAAAAACCCAACTGGCGCACGAAGCCGCGTCCTCAGAAGACCGCAGGAGCTGCTGCCACTAAGGCAGCCTCCTCTTGACTATCTGGCCGCGCCAGCAACGTCCTTGGTCGGTGGCAGGCTCTCCCACTTTGGCGACGTGTGGTTTCAACACGTCTCCGATCAGTGGGTGCGGGATATCATCTCCCACGGCTACAGGATAGAATTATCTTCCAGCCCGCCAAACAGATTTTTTTTCTCTCAACTCCCCCCTGCTCCAAGGCCGCCGCCTTCTCACAGGCCGTGGCATCCTTGCAGGCCAACGGAGTAATTGTACCGGTTCCCGCCCGGGAACGGTTCAAAGGTTTCTACTCAAATCTCTTCCTAGTCCCCAAAAAGAACGGTTCCTTCCGGCCCATCCTGGATCTCAAGCTTCTCAACAAGCATGTTCAGGTGCGGCACTTTCGCATGGAGTCTCTGCGGTCAGTCATTGCCTCAATGACCCAAGGGGATTTCCTGGCATCCATCGACATCAGAGATGCCCATCTCCATGTGCCAATTGCAGTTTCACACCAGCGTTGGCTACGTTTTGCAATCGGAGAGGAACATTTTCCAATTCGTGGCTCTCCCCTTCGGGTTAGCCACGGCCCCTCGAGTATTCACCAAGGTCATGGCAACAGTGGTTGCGGTTCTGCACCTCCAGGGGTTGGCAGTGATTCCTTACCTGGACGACCTTCTAGTCAAGGCGTCATCCAGCGCAGACTGTCAGCGGAGTGTCTCGCTCACTCTCGCCACTCTAGTCCAATTCGGGTGGCTTGTCAATCTGCCCTAGTCCACTCTGACTCCGACCCAGAAGCTCACATACCTAGGGATGCAATTCGAGACTCTGCCGGCACTTGTGAAGCTGCCCTTAGTCAAACAGCAGTCCCTCCATCTGGCGGTGCGCTCTTTGCTGAGGCCTCGCTGTCATTCCATCAGGCACCTAATGCAGGTGCTGGGTCAGATGGTGGCGTCAATGGAAGCGGTTCCCTTTGCCCAGTTCCATCTGCGTCCTCTGCAGCTGGACATTCTCCGCTGTTGGGACAAGCGGACTTCCTCCTTGCACAGGTTAGTGGCTCTGTCGCCACAGACCAGGAGCTCTCTTCAGTGGTGGCTTCGGCCCCTCTCTCTGTCTCGGGCGCTCCTTCCTGGCCCCGTCCTGGGTGGTCCTCACCACGGATGCCAGTCTATCCGGCTGGGGAGCAGTATATCTCCACCACAGAGCACAGGGCACTTGGACTCCGTCCGAATCAGCCCTCTCGATCAATGTGCTGGAAATCAGAGCTGTGCTCCTCTAGCTCTCTTAGCCTTTCACCACCTGTTGGCGGGCCGGCACATTCGAGTCCAGTCAGACAACGCGACAGCGGTTGCCTACATCAATCACCAGGGCGGGACACGCAGCCGCCTGGCAATGTTGGAGGTTCAACGCATCCTTCAGTGGACGGAGGACTCCAAGTCCACCATATCCGCAGTCCACATCCCAGGCGTGGAAAACTGGGAGGCAGATTATCTCAGCCGTCAAACCGTGGACAGCGGCGAGTGGGCTCTGCATCCGGCAGTGTTTCGGTCAATCTGCCGCAAGTGGGGCACTCCGGAAGTGGATCTAATGGCATCCCGGCACAACAACAAGGTTCCGGTTTACGTGGCTCGCTCTCACGATCCTCAGGCCTTTGCAGCGGACGTGCTGGTTCAAGATTGGTCCCAGTTTCGTCTGTCTTACGTGTTTCCCACTCTAGCTCTCTTGCCCAGAGTCCTGCGCAAGATCAGAATGGAGGGCCGTCGGGTCATCCTCATTGCTCCAGACTGGCCCAGGCGAGCTTGGTACCCAGACCTGCTCCATCTGTCCGTAGAGGTGCCGTGGCATCTTCCGGACCGCCCAGACCTTCTCTCACAAGGTCCGTTTTTTCCGCCAGAATTCTGCGGCTCTCAGATTGACGGCGTGGCTCTTGAGTCCTGGATCTTGACGACTTCTGGTATCCCTCCTGAAGTCATCTCCACTATGACTCGGGCTCGGAAGTCTTCCTCGGCCAAAATATATCACAGGACCTGGAGAATTTTCCTGTCCTGGTGTCACTCTTCCGGCCATGCTCCTTGGCCTTTTTCCTTGCCGACCCTCCTGTCCTTTCTACAGTCCGGTCTGCAGCTAGGACTATCCCTCAATTCCCTCAAGGGACAGGTCTCGGCTCTGTCAGTGTTGTTCCAGCGGCGTATCGCCCGGCTGGCTCAGGTGCGCACCTTCATGCAGGGCGCGTCTCACATCATTCCGCCTTACCGGCGGCCTTTGGATCCCTGGGACCTTAATCTGGTCCTCACGGCTTTGCAGAAACCCCCCTTTGAGCCTCTTAGGGAGGTTTCTTTGTCTCGTCTTTCACAGAAAGTGGTCTTTCTAGTGGCCATAACTTCCCTCAGGAGAGTCTCTGATTTGGCTGCGCTCTCTTCGGAGTCACCTTTTTTGGTTTTTCATCAAGACAAGGTGGTTCTCCGTCCAACTCCGGACTTTTTCTCCCTAAGGTGGTATCTCCTTTCCACCTTAACCAGGACATTTCCCTGCCTTCCTTTTGTCCGACTCCTGTTGATCGCTTTGAAAAAGCGTTGCATACTCTGGATCTGGTGCGGGCGCTCCGGATCTATGTGTCTCGCACCGCTGTTCTTAGGCGGTGCACCTCTCTTTTTTTGTGCTGACCACAGGTTGGCGTAAGGGCCTCTCAACTTCTAAGCCGACCCTAGCTCGTTGGATTAGGTCGGCCATCTCCGATGCCTACCAGTGTACTCAAGTGCCTCCCCCGCCGGGGATCAAGGCACACTCGACCAGAGCTGTCGGTGCCTCTTGGGCTTTCAGGCACCAGGCTACGGCTCAGCAGGTCTGTCAGGCTGCCACTTGGACTAGTCTGCACACCTTTTCGAAGCACTACCAAGTGCATGCTCATGCTTCGGCAGATGCGAGCTTGGGCAGACGCATCCTTCAGGCGGCTGTCGCCCATTTGTGAAGTTAGGTTTCGCCTACTTCTCAGTTTTCTGTTTATTCCCACCCATGGACTGCTTTGAGACGTCCCAATGTCTGGGTCTCCCATAGGAACGATAAAGAAAAAGAGAATTTTGTTTACTTACCGTAAATTCTTTTTCTTATAGTTCCGTATTGGGAGACCCAGCACCCTCCCTGTTGCCTGTTGGCAGTTTCTTGTTCCGCGTGTTATCACCGGCTGTTGTTGTAGACCGAGGCTCCGGTTGTTCCGGTTCTTGCTCTATCTCTACTTGTGGGTGGCTGTTCTCCTTCAGCTTTTGCACTAAACTGGCTATATTTGGTTATCCAGGGGGTGTATATGCTCAGAGGGAGGAGCTACACTTTTTAGTGTAGTACTTTGTGTGTCCTCCGGAGGCAGAAGCTATACACCCAATGTCTGGGTCTCCCAATACGGAACTATAAGAAAAAGAATTTACGGTAAGTAAACAAAATTCTCTTTTTACAGATTCTTCTAAGAAATTTGATTAACATCAAATGTGCCGTATAATCTTACTTGACCCCAGAGCATAATAAGCAAAGGGTAAAATAAAAATCCATTTTTTTTCTTTTCTTTTTATATCTAGGACTAATTCTAGTTGTCACAAATTGGTTATATAGGATATAGCAGAATGATGAGTGTCAGTAACTATTTGAATGTATTGCACTCTAATACGCCATATTGTATTTTTTGTTTTCTAGGTGGTGGTGGTACAAGCCATTAGTGCTCTGTGTCACAAGTATCCCCGTAAGCATGCCGTCATGATGAACTTCCTATTCACAATGCTCAGGGAAGAGGTAAAATCTGTTGTGTGGATGGAAATGATGGGAATTAAATGTTCAGTATTTATTAAAGGGAATCTGACACCAGGTTTTCCACATATAAAATAGGGCCAGCATCTTTCGGCCCTCCATTACAGCATTTTGGTATGCTCTATACAGTCGTCCCCCGTTCTATCGGGGTTCACTTATTGCTTCACTATATCGCAAGAAACAGGAGAGGGGGGCGGCAGCGATGGTGGAGCAGGGTAATGCAGCGGGTGTCCCAGTTGCTCGCTGCAGGTGCTGGTAGGTACATCCAGAAACTGTCAGCGGTGTGGGCTTTAAGGATACAGCGCCTGTAGTTGGTGTGTGCGAAGGTTGATCTATTGGCTCAATGACGAACAGATATCTCATCTGCGCACCCGACACCTCCGGGCCCCATTTTCCTTAAGTCCGCTGCTTGATGATCAATGGGCCGGAGGCGGCAAGTGCACAGATCAGATCTTGAGTCGAGAGCTCCATCTGCACACACGCTGACTCCAGGTGCCATTATTTGAAGTCCGCACCGCCGGCATTTTCAAGATGGTCCCTGCTTCACCTTCTGCAGCGCACAGTCCACAGTCCTTGCCTCCTTTCATTATTCTCCACCACCCATCAGTAAGCTAGATTCTGCTTATAAGACGCACCTCTCATTTTCCTTCAAAATATTTGGGAGGAAACGTGTCTTTATAATCTGAAAAATACAGATAAATAATAAAGTAAATATAACTCTGTTACGTCGCAGATTCTCACCTATGGCGGGGGTCGCTAGAACGTATCACTGTATATGTATATATGTCCCTAATCTTCTCTGTAAGACACAAAAAAAGAGCTTTTATTATACTCGCATATCATGCAGTCCCATGGGCACCTCCTGTCTTGATCTGGCACTTCCTCTCTTCTTGAGATCGCTGTCCTCCTCCCGTGCTTCATGTGGATGACGTCCTACGTCATCCTTTTAGTCTCCCCTACTGTGCTCCTGCTCAGGCGCGCTTCGCTCTGCCCTGCCGAGGGCAAGGAACTGAATTGCACATGCGCCAGCTTTACCTACGGGTTACCGGCACTCTTTGGCCTTTCATCGCGCATGCGCAATACACTACTTTGCGCTGCCTTCAGCAGGACAGAGAGACGTCCACTTGCATAGGAGCACGATAGGGGATGCTAAGTGCATCGATGATGCAGGAAGCGAAGCAGAGAAGTGGATTGGTAATCACCAGATGGAAAGAGGCGCCGGATCAAGACCAGAGACACCCATTGTACTGGACCACACTGTATGTGAGTATAAGAAAAGCTCTTTCTTTGTCGCTCTATTGGGAGACCCAGACAATTGGGTGTATAGCTACTGCCTCCGGAGGCCACACAAAGTATTACACTTAAAAGTGTAAGGCCCCTCCCCTTCTGCCTATACACCCCCCGTGGGATCACGGGCTCCTCAGTTTTCATGCTTTGTGCGAAGGAGGTCAGACATCTACGCATAGCTCCACTGTTTTAGTCAGCAGCAGCTGCTGACTATGTCGGATGGAAGAAAAGAGGGCCCATATAGGGCCCCCAGCATGCTCCCTTCTCACCCCACTCTTGTCGGCGGTGTTTGTTAAGGTTGAGGTATCCATTGCGGGTACGGAGGCTGGAGCCCACATGCTGCTTTCCTTCCCCATCCCCCTCAGGGCTCTGGGTGAAGTGGGATCTTACCGGTCTCCAGGCACTGAGACCGTGCTCCATCCACAGACCCGGAGAACCTGCTGGATATGGAGCGGAGTATCGTCAGGGACAGGGCCCTGCTACATTAAGGTACTCTGTGTCCCCGTACAAATCGCGCACACGCACACCAGCATTGCTGGGTGTGTTAGTGCGCCGGGGACAACAGCGCGGAGCGCTTGTGCTATTACTCACTGCAGCTTAGCTGAGTGAGTTTATGTATTAGGAACTGCCGCGCCGGCCGCTGCTGGCTGTTTTTACACTGTGGCGCGGCTGGGACTTGTGGTGCGCCGGGGACTTCCGCGCTGGCCGTGCACATAGGACGGCCGCGCTTATTACTCGAGTCCCCGGCTTTGCGGCCTAGTTTCGTTTCGTTCCCGCCCCCGGGCCTGCCAGTCAGGGGAGGGGCGGGACGCTGTTCAGAACGTCAGCGCCGAGGGCTGGAGTCTGCTTAGCATACTCCAGCCCCCTCACTGGACACAGTGGGACGCCAGTTTCCCGCACTTTGTCTGGGGCACGCCCACGGCCCGCCCCTCTTCACAGGACGCCGGCAGCCATTCCTGTTTGCAGTCTGAGCTGGAGAAGGGAGACAAGCTCTGGGACACCCAGTCACAGGATTCTGGCGACCACACACCCGCTTTTGAGCGGGCGGTAAGCAGCACCTGAAGTGCTGACCCCACTAATGCCGAAGTGTTCATTTGTACTTTATGCTTGTATGCTATACATTGCACTGTACGGTCGCTATTCTTGGCTATATACCCTCCTAGATGGCTAGACAACAGCATGTCGTCCGCAAAAAGCAAGGGTGCCAAGGCACAGGCTGTCTATGCTGCTTGTACTGCATGTGAGGCTGTTCTACCGGCAGATTTCACTGACCCCCATTGTGTGCAATGCTCCCCTGTAGCACTTGCTCAGCCGGGGTCTCTGCTAGTGGTGGCCCAAGGAGAACCACCTGTGAACACTGTCCAGGTGACAGGGACGGAGTTTGCAGTTTTTGCTGATAGATTGTCTGTGACTATGTCTAAAATCCTAGAGACTTTGCAGTCCAGACCGGTAACTCAGACCATGGGCACTGTTGATTCAATGCTCCCTGGTCCCCCTCATTTGGCACAAATCCGTGCTCCGGGGGGTCCCATGCATCCCAGGGTGAAGGCTCTGACACGGACGACAGTCCCTGACAGCCTAAGCGAGCTCGCTGGGAGCGGCCCTCGACTTCATCACACTGGTCAGGGTCCCAGCAGGAGGACTCTCTGTATGATGAGGCAGACGTAGCTGATCAGGATTCTGATCCTGAGACCGCTCTCAATCTGGATACTCCTGATGGTGACGCCATAGTGAATGATCTTATAGCGTCCATCAATAGAATGTTGGATATTTCTCCCTCAGCCCCTCCAGTGGAGGAGTCAGCTTCACAGCAGGAGAAATTCCATTTCAGTATCCCAAGCGTAAATTGAGTACTTTTCTTGACCACTCTGACTTCAGAGAAGCAGTTCAGAAACACCACGCTTATCCAGATAAGCGTTTCTCCAAACGTCTTAAGGATACACATTATCCCTTTCCCCCTGACGTGGTCAAGAGCTGGACCCAGTGTCCAAAGGTGGATCCTCCAATCTCCAGGCTTGCGACTAGATCCATAGTTGCAGTGGACGATGGGGCTTCACTTAAAGATGCCACTGACAGACAGATGGAACTCTGGTTGAAATCCATCTATGAAGCTATCGGTGCGTCGTTTGCTCCGGAATTCGCAGCCGTACGGGCACTCCAAGCTATTTCAGCTGGTCTTGCGCAGATTGACACTGTCACACGTACATCTGTTCCGCAAGTAGCGTCCTTAACCTCTCAAATGTCTGCATTTGCGTCTTACGCTATTAATGCTGTCCTGGACTCTACGAGCCGTACGGCAGTGGCGTCCGCCAACTCCGTGGTTTTACGCAGAGCCTTGTGGTTAAGGGAATGGAAGGCAGATTCTGCTTCCAAAAAGTGCTTAACCAGTTTGCCATTTTCTGGTGACAGACTGTTTGGTGAGAGATTGGATGAAATCATTAAACAGTCCAAGTCTAAGGATTCTTCCTTACCCCAGCCCAAACCTAACAAACCCCAACAGAGGAGGGGACAGTTGAGGTTTCGGTCCTTTCGAGGCTCGGGCAGGTCCCAATTCTCCTCGTCCAAAAGGACTCAAAAGGATCAGAGGAGCTCAGATTCTTGGCGGGCTCAGTCACGCCCAAAGAAGGCAGCCGGAGGAACCGCTACCAAGGCGGCTTCCTCATGACTTTCGGCCTCCTCTCTCCGCATCCTCGGTCGGTGGCAGGCTCTCCCGCTTTGGGGACATTTGGCTGCCACAGGTCAAAGACCGTTGGGTGAGAGACATTCTGTCTCACGGGTACAGGATAGAGTTCAGTTCTCGTCCTCCGACTCGATTCTTCAGAACTTCTCCACCTCCCGACCGAGCCGATGCTCTTCTGCAGGCGGTGTGCTCTTTAAAGGCAGAAGGAGTGGTGATCCCTGTTCCTCTTCAGGAGCAAGGTCACGGTTTTTACTCCAATTTGTTTGTGGTGCCAAAAAAGGACGGGTCTTTCCGTCCTGTTCTGGACCTAAAACTGCTCAACAAGCATGTGAAAACCAGGCGGTTCCGGATGGAATCCCTCCGCTCCGTCATCGCCTCAATGTCTCAAGAAGATTTCCTAGCATCAATAGACATTAAGGATGCTTATCTCCACGTGCCGATTGCTCCAGAGCACCAGCGTTTTTCTACGCTTCGTTATAGGAGACGAACACCTTCAGTTCGTAGCCCTGCCTTTCGGTCTGGCGACAGCCCCACGGGTCTTCACCAAGGTCATGGCAGCAGTAGTAGCAGTCCTGCACTCTCAGGGTCACTCTGTGATCCCTTACTTGGACGATCTACTTGTCAAGGCACCCTCTCAAGAGGCATGTCAACACAGCCTGAACGTTGCGCTGGAGACTCTCCAGAGTTTCGGGTGGATCATCAACTTTTCAAAGTCAATTCTGACCCCGACCCAATCGCTAACATGTCTTGGCATGGAGTTTCATACTCTCTCAGCGATAGTGAAACTTCCGCTGGACAAACAGCGTTCACTTCAGACAGGGGTGCAATCTCTCCTTCAAGGCCAGTCGCACCCCTTGAGACGCCTCATGCACTTCCTAGGGAAGATGGTAGCAGCAATGGAGGCAGTCCCTTTCGCGCAGTTTCATCCGCGTCCACTACAATGGGACATTCTCCGCCAATGGGACGGGAAGTCGACGTCCCTCGACAGGAACGTCTCTCTTTCTCAGGCGGCCAAGGAATCTCTTCGGTGGTGGCTTCTTCCCACCTCATTGTCAAAAGGAAAGTCCTTCCTACCCCCATCCTGGGCGGTGGTCACGACAGACGCGAGTCTATCAGGGTGGGGAGCAGTTTTTCTCCACCACAGGGCTCATGGTACGTGGACTCAGCAGGAGTCCACCCTTCAGATCAATGTTCTGGAAATCAGAGCAGTGTATTTTGCCCTACAAGCCTTCCAGCAGTGGCTGGAAGGCAAGCAGATCCGAATTCAGTCGGACAACTCCACAGCGGTGGCATACATCAACCACCAAGGGGGGACACGCAGTCGGCAAGCCTTCCAGGAAGTCCGGCGGATTCTGACGTGGGTGGAAGACAGGGCATCCACCATATCCGCAGTTCACATCCCGGGCGTAGAAAACTGGGAAGCAGACTTCCTCAGTCGCCAGGGTATGGACGCAGGGGAATGGTCTCTTCACCCGGACGTGTTTCAGGAGATCTGTCGCCGCTGGGGGATGCCGGACGTCGACCTAATGGCGTCCCGGCACAACAACAAGGTCCCAGCTTTCATGGCACGGTCTCACGATCACAGAGCTCTGGCGGCGGACGCCTTAGTTCAAGATTGGTCGCAGTTCCGGCTCCCTTATGTGTTTCCACCTCTGGCGCTGTTGCCCAGAGTGCTACGCAAGATCAGGTCCGACTGCCGCCGCGCCATCCTCGTCGCTCCAGATTGGCCAAGGAGGTCGTGGTACCCGGATCTGTGGCATCTCACGGTAGGACAACCGTGGGCACTACCAGACCGGCCAGACTTGCTGTCTCAAGGGCCGTTTTTTCCATCTGAATTCTGCGGCCCTGAACCTGACTGTGTGGCCATTGAGTCCTGGATCCTAGCGTCTTCAGGATTATCTCAAGAGGTCATTGCTACCATGAGACAGGCTAGGAAACCAACCTCTGCCAAGATCTACCACAGGACGTGGAAGATATTCTTAGCTTGGTGCTCTGCTCAGGAAGTTTCTCCCTGGCCATTTGCATTGCCTACTTTTCTTTCCTTCCTGCAATCCGGGTTGGAAAAAGGTTTGTCGCTCGGCTCCCTTAAAGGACAAGTCTCTCCGCTATCTGTATTTTTTCAGAAGCGCCTGGCCAGACTCCCACAGGTACGCACGTTCCTGCAAGGGGTTTGTCATATCGTCCCTCCTTACAAGCGGCCGTTAGAGCCCTGGGATCTGAACAGGGTTCTAATTGCTCTCCAGAAGCCGCCTTTCGAGCCTATGAGGGATGTTTCCCTTTCTCGCCTTTCACAGAAAGTGGCCTTTCTAGTAGCGGTCACGTCTCTTCGGAGAGTGTCCGAGCTAGCAGCGCTGTCATGCAAATCTCCCTTCCTGGTGTTTCACCAGGACAAGGTGGTTCTGCGCCCGATTCCGGAGTTTCTCCCTAAGGTGGTATCCCCCTTTCATCTCAATCAGGATATCTCCTTACCTTCTTTGTGTCCTCATCCAGTTCATCAATGTGAAAGGGATTTGCATTTGTTGGATCTGGTGAGAGCACTCAGAATCTACATTTCCCGCACGGCGCCCCTGCGCCGCTCGGATGCACTCTTTGTCCTTGTCGCTGGTCAGCGTAAAGGGTTGCAAGCTTCCAAATCCACCCTGGCTCGGTGGATCAAGGAACCAATTCTTGAAGCCTACCGTTCTGCTGGGCTTCCGGTTCCCTCAGGGCTGAAGGCCCATTCTACCAGAGCCGTGGGTGCGTCCTGGGCATTACGGCACCAGGCTACGGCTCAGCAGGTGTGCCAGGCGGCTACCTGGTCGAGTCTGCACACTTTTACCAAGCATTATCAGGTGCATACCTACGCTTCGGCGGACGCCAGCCTAGGTAGACGAGTCCTTCAGGCGGCGATTGCCCCCATGTAGGAAAGGGCCGTTTTACGGCCCTATCACGAGGTATTATTTTACCCACCCAGGGATTGCTTTTGGACATCCCAATTGTCTGGGTCTCCCAATAGAGCGACAAAGAAGAAGGGAATTTTGTTTACTTACCGTAAATTCCTTTTCTTCTAGCTCTAATTGGGAGACCCAGCACCCGCCCCTGTTTTTTTGTGTACACATGTTGTTCATGTTGAATGGTTTCAGTTCTCCGATATTCCTTCGGATTGAATTTGCTTAAACCAGTTTATTGGCTTTCCTCCTTCTTGCTTTTGCACTAAAACTGAGGAGCCCGTGATCCCACGGGGGGTGTATAGGCAGAAGGGGAGGGGCCTTACACTTTTAAGTGTAATACTTTGTGTGGCCTCCGGAGGCAGTAGCTATACACCCAATTGTCTGGGTCTCCCAATTAGAGCTAGAAGAAAAGGAATTTACGGTAAGTAAACAAAATTCCCTTCTTTTTGTGTCTTGCAGAGCAGATTAGTGACATATTCATTCTAGCATGAAGGGTTGAAAGATGCTGGCCATACTTTATATGGGGGAAAACCTGGTGACAAATTCCCTTTACGGAATCATCTTAACATTTCCTTTGAACACAGGGCGGCTTTGAGTACAAGAGAGCCATAGTCGACTGCATCATCAGTATCATCGAAGAGAATCCAGAAAGCAAAGAGACCGGACTGTCCCATCTGTGCGAGTTCATAGAGGACTGCGAGTTCACCGTTTTGGCCACCCGCATCCTCCACCTCCTGGGACAGGAAGGACCCAGAACCAGCAGTCCGTCTAAATACATCCGCTTCATCTACAACAGAGTTATACTGGAGAACGAGGAGGTCCGAGCAGGTGAGTGGCCATCTATTTATATGGAAGTCTGGACATTTTCATTCAAATCCTGCTACTCATTCTGACGTATTGATTCTGTTTGGTAGGTGCCGTCAGTGCTTTGGCCAAATTTGGTGCTCAAAATGAAGACATGTTGCCCAGCGTATTGGTGTTGTTGAGAAGGTATGTAAATAGATTCATTGTTCTGAGCTCTTTTTATCTGTAAAAGGAACCTACAGTGGAACCTTTAGTTTATGAGCATAATTGGTTCCCGGAGTGCGCTCTTAAACCAAGTTACTCTTATATCAAAGCGAATTTTCCCATAGGAAATAACTGAAGCTCAGAGAATTCGTTCCACAACCCAAAAATATTTACTATATTTATTACATTATACTGAGGAGACACTAGAGCTAACTAAGGGATTAGTTAGGAGACCAACCACTAGGGGGCGATAGGGTTGTAAAACAAGCCTGGTATAATGAAACGTTGCCCTGAAGGGAATCACTGAAGCTCACCTAAAAGAGCAGTAAGCAGGCAAGCCCACTAGAGGGCAATAGAGAAGTCAGCCAGTCGGATCAGATGAGAAGACCAGGACAAGATGGGAGACACAGGTCAGGTCGGGTTCGGAGGGAGACAGAGGTCAGATCAGTTCATGGGGGAGACCGAGCTCAGGATGGGACAGGGCAGAAAACAGCTGAGCTGGAAATATCACTGGCGAAGCACCGGAGGTGCAGCGACAGGATATAGCAGCCTGTCCATCAGAGCCAGACAGCAAACATTAATCCCTCACAACCTGAAACCCTTAGAGCGAATACACCACCACAATGCCTCAGCGACGGCTGAGCCAGGCATAGATGTACTGTACTGCATAGACAGAAAGTTACCTCCAGAGCCGGGGCGGATCAGAGCGCAGTGACAGGATGGGACCGGAAGTGTGCGCGGTGAGCATTTGCTCGTATTGTGAGTTCCTGCTCGTAAACAGAGTTACGAACTTGTGAAAAGCTTTACTCGTCTATCGGAACGCTTGCAAACCGGGTTACTCGTAATCCGAGGTTCCACTGTATAATATTTAATTAAAAGTAAAAAAATTGTGCTCTGATCACATCTGGTACCGCAGCCCAGCCTCATTTACTGCCAATGGAGCCAAGTTGCAATACCAGATACAACCAAGGCACAAGTGTTAAGATTTTATGTAATCCTGGAGCAATTTTCAGTATTAGTCTATGAGTTGGGTGATGTAATGATTCTTTATTTTAGTTTCTTATCGATTTACTTGTTTTCTTTTCCAGATGTGTAATGGATGACGATAATGAAGTGAGAGATCGGGCTACGTTCTATCTCAACATTTTGGAGCAAAGGCAAAAGGCTCTGAATTCTTCATACATCCTCAATGGTGCGTTCACTGATGTCCTGTAAATGTTTTTAGCCTTACTAGTGTCAAGGGAGGAATTTGGGTGAAGACTGCTAATGGAGTCTTCCTTTGGGATATCTAGAGACGGTGCCGTATTAGCTGTATACCAGTGCCGATATATCAATGTATCAGACAATGAATACATAAGACATGTTCTCCTTGAGCCAGCATCACCAACTGACCCGTGTATTAGATAGATCCAATTATACAGTTTGCATCTCTAACCTTGAAGCTAAACAGGGAGTACTCCTTAATTTCTCACAGCGCAGTTTGTTTCTTTGTCGCTCCATTGGGAGACCCAGACAATTGGGTGTATAGCTTCTGCCTCCGGAGGCCACACAAAGTATTACACTTTAAAAGTGTAACCCCTCCCCTCTGCCTATACACCCTCCCGTGGATCACGGGCTCCTCAGTTTTATGCTTTGTGTGGAAGGAGGCACACATCCACTCATGCATTCTCATATTAGTTATATCGGTTGCAAGAAAAGAGGGCCCCCACGGGGCCCCCGGCATGTTCCCTTCTCACCCCACTACGTCGGCGGTGCTGTTAAGGTTGAGGTACCCATTGAGGGTACAAAGGCCGGAGCCTCATGCCGTCTCCTTCACCATCCCTTAGCGGCTCTGGGAGAAGTGGGATCCTGACCGGTCAGCCAGTTACTGGGACCGTGCTCCCTCCGCAGCCCCTGTGGGAATCTGCCGGACCGGAGTCTATTCATCCTCAGGGACCGGGCCCTGCAACTCTAAGGTACTCTGTGTCCCCATGGGGACTGTGCAGGGAGCGCCTTCTTCCCGGACGCTGCAGCAGCTGCTGAATTGAGAAGGCCGGTGGACTTCCGCGCCGACCGTGCCTGCTTGTCGGGCGCGGTCTTAAATTTAGTCCCCGGCTTCATCGCGGCCTTGTAGCAAAAATCCCGCCCCCGGGCCTGCCTGTCAGGGGTAAGGGCGGGACTGCCGACCTGACGTCGGATGTGAGGGCCGGAGCATCCTGTATGTTTCCTCCCCCCTCACTGATCACTGTGGGGACCCCAGATTCCCGCACTTTCCTGGCGCCGCCCACGGCTCCACTCCTCCCCTGAGAGCTCCGGCAGCCATTTTTTGGCATTCTGCCGGTGGAGGATTCTCAGGGAAGAGCTCTGCAGCTCCGGGGGACCTAAGGCAGGGAATCTGGAGGACACACACTCCACTTTTTAGCGGTCGGTAAGCCACACCGGTCACCCGGTGCTGGTTCCCCTAGGGTGCCGGAATAGATACGTCGTATTTATATATATATTTCTGTTCGGTCGGGCTGTATACCCTTTTTCCCATGTACCCTTTTTCCCATATACCCTCAGTGATCATTCTCCTAGGAGACAACAGCATGTCGTCCACAAGGAGCAAATCTGTTAAGGCACAGGGTTTTTTTGCGGCCTGTACCTCTTGTGGGGCTATGTTACCTGCGGGTTCCACCTACCCTCACTGTGAGCAATGCTCGACCCCTGTTTCGCTTGCTCAGCCGGAGCCTCGGACACTGGTGGGCCCCTCGGCTCATGTAGACCCCCCCTGCTCCCCCTGTCCAGGCGGCAGGGACAGAGTTCGCCTCTTTTGCTGAGAAACTCTCTGAGTCACTTTCACAATCCATGGCTCAGTCTATGGACAAATGGTCTGCCAAGCTACTAGAAGCCTTGCAGTCCAGACCGGTCCTTACACAGGCCCCGGCCCCTGTTGGATCGTCGCCTCCAGGCCCCTCTCGGTCCGCGCCGCAGCGCGCTCCCAGGTTGGGCCCTAGGTCTCACGTGGAGGACTCCTGCCCGGACCACAGTCCTAGACAGGCTAAGCGGGCTCGCTGGGAATCTTCCCCGACTTCTTCACGCTGCTCGGGTTCCCAGCTTGAGGACTCTCTGGAGGACGAGGCGGACGTCGCAGCTCAGGGCTCTGACCCTGACGTCACCCTCAACCTTGATACACCTGAAGGGGACGCCTTAGTAAATGATCTTTTCTTTTTCGCTCCTAATTGGGAGACCCAGACAATTGGGTGTATAGCTATTGCCTCCGGAGGCCACACAAAGTATTACACTTAAAAGTGTAAGGCCCCTCCCCTTCTGGCTATACACCCCCAGTGGGATCACTGGCTCACCAGTTTTGTGCTTTGTGCGAAGGAGGCAACACATCCACGCATAGCTCCACTGTTTAGTCAGCAGCAGCTGCTGACTATGTCGGATGGAAGAAAAGAGGGCCCATACGAGGGCCCCCAGCATGCTCCCTTCTCACCCCACTTCATGTCGGAGGTGTTTGTTAAGGTTGAGGTACCCATTGCGGGTACGGAGGCTGGAGCCCACATGCTGCTTCCTTCCCCATCCCTTTTTACAGGGCTCTGGGTGAAGTGGGATTGTATCGGTCTCCAGGCACTGAGGCCGTGCTCCATCCACAGCCCCTGGTATCTGCTGGACATGGAGCGGAGTATCTTCAGGGACATGGCCCTGCTACATGGAGGTACTCTGTGTCCCTGTGGGGACCGCGCAGACACACGGCAGCACTGCTGGGTGTGTTAGTGCGCCAGGGACAGCGGCGCTGTCCGCACTAGTGCCATCGCACACCACAGCGTTGCTGGGTGTGTTTAGTGTATTGGGTGACTACCGCGCTAACCGCCGCTGCCATTTTTATTTAAGGCGCCGCTGGGATTTGTGGTGCGCCGGGGACTTCCGCGCCGGCCAGCACTGATATGCCGGCCGCGCTTATTAACTCGAGTCCCCGGCTTCTGGGCCTAGTCTCCCTTCGTTACCGCCCACAGGCCTGACAGTCAGGGTAGGGGCGTGACGCTGCATAGCACAGCAGCGCTGAGAGCTGGAGTATGTTTTGCATACTCCACCCCTCTCACTGTGTGCACTGTGAAACCGGATTCCCGCACTTTCTCAGGCACGCCCACGGCTTCCTTCTCTACACAGGACGCCGGCAGCCATTAGTGTCAGTTTCTGTACGAACAGAGACAAGTGTGGAAGACCCTGGCATTCTGATAGTCACACAATCGCTGCAACAGGCGTTAAGCAGCACCTGTGGTGCTAACCCCACTAGTGCAGAAGTGCACTTATAGATATGCTTGTACTATATACATTGCACTGTTTGGTCGCACGTTGTATATACCCTCCTGGATTGTGCGGAGGAGTTATCAGCATATTCTCTGTGTAAATCAAAGGTGCAGAAACACATGTTTTTCTGTGCAGCCGGTACAGCATGTACGGCTATACGGCCGGCAGGTTACATAGACCCCCATTGTATCCAACTCAGCCGGAGTCTCTGCTAATGGCCAGAGGATGAGGACGGTGTCTGCAGTATTTACTGACAGATTTTCTGAGACTATGGCTATGATACTAGAAGCCTAGCAGTCCGGACATGTCTCTCACAACATGGGCACTGTTGAATCATTGATCCATGGCCCCCCTCAGTGTGAACAACTAACAGCTCCGGGAATGTCACACGCATCCCAGAGTCACGGCTCTGCACAGACGTCAGTCCCAGACAGCCTAAGCGGGCTCACTATGAGCGGCCCTCGGTTTCATCAGGGTCCTAGCAGAAGGACTCTCTGTGTAATGAGGCGGAAGTAGCGGCTCAGGATTCTGATCCTGAGACCGCTCTCAATCTGGATACACCTAATGGTGACGCCATAGTGAATAATCTTATAGCGTCCATCAATAGAATGTTGGTTATTTCTCGCCCAGCTCCTCCAGTGGAGGAGTCAGCTTCACGTATTTTTCTGGACCACTCTGCCTTCAGAGAGGCAGTCCAGGAACACCACACTTATCCAGATATGCGCTTCTCCAAACGGCATAGGATACACGTTATCCCTGCCCCCTGACGTGGTCAAGGACTGGACCCAGTGTCCCAAGCGGCATCTTCCAATCTCCAGGCTTGTAGCTAGATCCATAGTTGCAGTGGGAGATGGAGCTGCACTTAAAGATGCCACTGACAGACAGATGGATCTCTGGTCTAAATCCATCTATGAGGCTGTCGGCGCACCGTTGGCTCCAGCATTCTCACCCTTGGGGCACTCCAAGCTATTTCAGCTTGTCTTACACAGATTGACACGGTTACACGTACATCTGTGCCGCAGGTGGCATCCTTAACCTCTCAAATGTCTGCATTTGTTTCTTACGCGATTCAGGTTGCCCTAGACTCTGCGAACCGTGCGGCAGTAGCCTCCGCTACTCCGTGTTTTTAAGCAGAGCCTGGTCTGCTCGTTAAGTGAATGGAAGGCAGATTCTGCTTCCAAAAAAGGGTGCTTAACCAGTTGCTTTTTTCTGCTGACCGACTGTTTGGTGAGCGTTTGGAGGTAACCATTAAACAGTCCAGGGGTAAGGATTCATCCTTTCCTCAGCCCGGACACAACAAACCCCAACAGAGCAGGAGGCAGTCGGGGTTTCGGTCTTGTCGAGGCTCGGGCAGGTCCCATTTTTCCTCGCCCAATGTGGACTCAAAAGGATCAGAGGAGCTCAGATTCTTGGCGGGCTCAGTCACGCCCAAAAAAAGAGACAGTCTGAAAACCCGCTTCCAAGGCGGCTTCCTCATGACTGGCGGCCTCCTCTCTCCGCATCCTCGGTCGGTAGCAGGCTCTCCCGCCTTGGCGATATTTAGCTGCCATAGGTCAATGACAGTTGGGTGTGAGACATTCTGTCTCACGGGTACAGGATAGAGCTCACTTCTCGTCCTCCAACTCGATTCTTCAGGACTTCTCCACCTCCCGGCCGAGCCGCTGCTCTTCTGCAAACAGGGTGCACTCTATAGGCAGAAAGAGTGATGACCCCCGTTCCTCTTCAGGAACAAGGTCACGGTTTTTACCCCAAATTATTTGCGGTGCCTATAAGAACGGGCCGTTCCGTCCCGTTCTGGATCTAAAACTGCTCAGCAAGCTCGTGGACACCAGGCGGTTCCGGATGGAATCCCTCCGCCATGTCATCGCCTCAATGTCCCAAGGAGATTTCCTAGCATCATTACGCATCAAGGATGCTTATCCACACGTGCCGATTGATCCAGAGCACTAGCGTTTCTACGCTTCGTTATAGGAGACGAACACCTTCTGTTCGTAGCTCTACCTTCCGGCTAGCGACAGTCCCACTGGTCTTCGCCAAGGTCAGGGCAGCAGTAGTCACAGTCCTGCACTCTCAGGGTCACTCTGTGATCCCATATTTAGACGATCTACTTGTCAAGGCACTCTCTTAGGAAACATGCCGACACTGCCCGAACGTTGCGCTGGAGACTCTCTAGAGTTTTGGGTGGATCATCAACTTTTTAAAGTCAGATCCGACCCCGACCCTATCGCTAACATATCTAGGCATGGAGTTTCATACTCTCTCAGCGATAGTGAAGCTTCCGCTAGACAAACAGCAGTCACTACGGGCTGCAATCTCTTCTTTAAGAACCAGTCGCACACATTGAGACGCCTCATGCACTTCCTACGTAAGATGGTAGCAATGGAGGCAGTTCTTTTCGCGCAGTTTTCATCTGCGTCCACTACAATGTGACATTCTCCGCCAATGGGACGGGGAGTCGACCTCCCTCAACAGAGTCGTCTTTCTTTCTCAGGCGGCCAAGGAATCTCTACGGTGGTGGCTTCTTCCCACCTCATGGTCAAAAAGAAGGTCCTTCCTATCCCCATCCTGGGCGATAGTTACGACAGACGCGAGTCTATCAGGGTGGGGAGTAGTTTTTCTCCACCACAGCGCTCAGGGTACGTGGACTCAGCAAGAGTCCACCCTTCAGATCAATGTTCTTGAACACAGAGCAGTGTATCTTGCCCTACAAACCTTCCAACAGCAGCTGGAAAGCAAGCAAATCCGACTTCAGTCGGACAACTCCACAGCGGTGCCATACATCAACCACCAAGGAAGAACGCGCAACCGGCAAGCCTTCCAGGAAGTCCGGCAGGTTCTGATGTGGGTGGAAGACACGGCATCCACCATATCCACAGTTCACATCCCAGGCGTGGAAAACTAGGAAGCTGACTTCCTAAGTCGCCGGGGTGTGGCCGAAAGGGTATGGTCTCTTCACCCGGACGGGTTTCAGGAGATCTGGCGCCGCTGACAGAGGCCGGACGTCGATCTAATGGCGTCACGGCACAACAACAATGTGCCAGCTTCATGGCACGGTTTCACAATCATCGAGCTCTGGCGGCAGACGCCTTAGTTCAGCATTGGTCGCAGTTCCAGCTACCTTATGTGCCACCTCTGGCATTGTTGCCCAGAGTGCTGCGTTAGATCAGGTCCGACTGCGGCCGCGCCATCCTCGTCGCTACAGATTGGCCGAGGATGTTGTGGTTCCCGGTTCTGTGGTGCCTCACGGTAGGCTAACCGGGGGCACTACCAGACCAATCAGACTGGCTGTCTCAAGGGCCATTCTTCCATTTGAATTCTACAGCCCTCAACCTGATGGTGTGGCATTGAGTCCTGGAACCTAGTGTCGTCAGGATTACCTCAGGACGTGGTTGCCACCATGAGACAGGCTAGCATACCAACGTCCGCCAAGATTGACCACAGGACGTGGAAGATATTCTTATCTCGGTGCTCGGCGCAGGGTGTTTCTCCCTGGCCGGTTGCATCGTCTATGTTTCCTTCCTTCCTGCAATCTAGGTTGGAAAAAGGGTTGTCGCTCAGTTCCCTTTAGGGACAAGTCTCAGCGCTATCTGTATTTTTTCAGAAACGACTTCCTCAGGTACGCACGTTCCTACGGGGAGTTTGTCTTCTCAGCACTCCGTACAGGCGGCCGTTAGAGCCCTGGGATCTGAACAAGGTTCTAATTGCTCTCCAGATGCCGCCTTTCGAGCCTTTGAAAGAGGTCTCCCTTCCCGCTTTTCTCGGGAAGTGGCCTTCTAGTAACGGTCTCGTCTCTTAGGAGAGTTTCCGAGCTAGCAACGCTCTCATACAAATCTCCCTTCCTGGTCCTTCACCAGGACAGGGTAGTTCTGCGTCCGATTCCGGAATTTCTCCCTAAGGTGGTATCCCACTTTCATATCAATCAGGATATCACCTCACCTTCTTTGTGTCCTCGTCCAGTCCATCAATTTCAGAAGGATTTGCATCTGTTGGTTCTGGTGAGAGCACTCAGGTTCTACTTCCCGCATGGCGCTCCTGCGCCACCCGGATGCACTCTTTGTCCTTGTCGCTGGTCGGCGTAAACAGTCGCAAGCTTCTGAATCCACCCTGGCTCGGGGGATCGAGGAACCAATTCTTGAAACCTACAGTTCTACTGGGCTTCTGGTTCTCTCAAGGCTGAAGGCCCATTCTACCAGAGCCGTGGGTGCATCCTGGGCATTACGGCACCAGGCTACGGCTCAGCAGGTGTGTCAGGCACCTACCTGATTGGGTCTGCATACTTTTACCAAGCATTTTCAGGTGCATACCTACGCTTCGGCAGACGCCAGCCTAGGTAGATAAGTCCTTCAGGCGGCGATTGCCCACCTGTAGGAAAGGGCTGTTTGACGGCCCTATCACGAGGTATTCTTTTACCCACCCAGGGACTGCTTTTGGACGTCCCAATTGTCTGGGTCTCCCAATTAGGAGCGAAAAAGAAGAAGGGAATTTTGTTTACTTACCGTAAATTCCTTTTCTTCTAGCTCCAATTGGGAGACCCAGCACCCGCCCTGTTTTCTCGGGGTTTTTCGGTTTTTTCGGGTTCACATGTTCTTCATGTGGTATGGTTCAGTTCTCCGATGTTTCCTCGGATTGAATTGGTCTTTAAACCAGTTATTGGCTTTCCTCCTTCTTGCTTTGGCACTAAAACTGGTGAGCCAGTGATCCCACTGGGGGTGTATAGCCAGAAGGGGAGGGGCCTTACACTTTTAAGTGTAATACTTTGTGTGGCCTCCGGAGGCAATAGCTATACACCCAATTGTCTGGGTCTCCCAATTGGAGCTAGAAGAAAAGGAATTTACGGTAAGTAAACAAAATTCCCTTCATCTCGTCCATCAACCAGGTGTTAGATCTCTCTCCCCCGCCTCCTCCTGTAGAGGAGTCGGCGTCTCAGCAGGAGAAACACCAGTTTTGGTTTCCCAAACGTACACGTAGTGCGTTTTTCGATCACTCTAACTTCAGAGATGCTGTCCAGAAGCCCAGAGCGGTTTCGGACAAGCGCTTTACTAAGCGCCTCACTGACACATGTTACCCCTTCCCCTCTGAAGTAGTTAAGGGTTGGTCTCAATGTCCCAAGGTGGATCCTCCAGTCTCTAGATTGGCGGCTAGATCTGTGGTATCGGTTGCAGATGGCTCATCGCTAAAGGATGCCACTGACAGGCAGATAGAGCTCCTGGTGAAGTCCATCTATGAAGCCACGGGCGCGTCTTTTGCCCTGGCCTTTGCAGCCGTGTGGGCACTCCAAGCTATCTCAGCTTGTCTGGCTGAGATTAATGCTGTCACATGTAATTCTGCTCCGCAGGTTGCCTCTTTGACTTCTCAGGCGTCAGCTTTTTCTTCCTACGCCATGAACGCAGTCCTAGACTCTGCTAGCCGTACAGCGGTGGCATCCGCTAATTCTGTGGCAGTCCGCAGGGCCATGTGGCTGCGCGAATGGAAGGCAGACTCGGCCTCCAAGAGGTTCTTAACCGGTTTGCCGTTTTCTGGCGACCGCTTGTTTGGCGAACGATTGGATGAGATTATTAAGGAATCCAAGGGAAAGGACTCCTCCTTACCCCAGTCCAAACCTAAGAGACCTCAGCAACGGAAAATACAATCGAGGTTTCGGTCCTTTCGTCACTCCGCCAAGCCCCAATCCTCTTCGTCCAGCAGGCCGGAGAAAGGCCAGAGGAACTCCTATGCGTGGCGGTCCAAGTCACGCCCCCAAAAGGCCGCAGGAGGCACTGCCTCCAAGGGGGCCTCCTCATGACTCTCGGCATCCCCGAGCCGCATCCTCGGTCGGTGGCAGGCTCTCCCGCTTTTGCGACGCCTGGTGGCCACATGTTCAAGACCGATGGGTGAGAGACATTCTGTCTCACGGTTACAGGATAGAGTTCAGCTCTCGTCCTCCGGCTCGTTTCTTCAGAACCTCTCCGCCCCCCGCTCGGGCCAACGCACTTTTTCAGGCAGTGGACGCTCTGAAGACAGAAGGAGTTGTGATCCCCGTTCCCCCTCAGGAACGTGGTCGCGGCTTTTACTCCAACTTGTTCGTGGTGCCAAAAAAGGACGGATCATTCCGTCCTGTTCTGGACCTCAAACTACTCAACAGACATGTGAGAACCAGACGGTTTCGGATGGAATCTCTCCGCTCGGTCATCGCCTCGATGTCACAAGGAGACTTCCTAGCATCGATCGACATCAAGGATGCTTATCTCCACGTGGCGATCGCACCCGAACATCGCTTCTTGCGTTTCGCCATCGGGGACGAACACCTTCAGTTCGTGGCAGTGGCAGTTACATCACTCCGGAGAGTGTCTGAGCTTGCAGCGCTGTCATGCAAAGCCCCCTTCCTGGTGTTTCACCAGGATAAGGTGGTTCTGCGTCCGGTCCCGGATTTTCTCCCTAAGGTGGTATCTCCTTTTCATCTCAATCAGGATATCTCCTTGCCTTCATTTTGCCCTAATCCAATTCACCAATGTGAAAAGGATTTGCATTCATTAGATCTAGTGAGAGCACTACGGTTCTACGTGTCTCGCACGGCGCCCCTGCGCCGTTCAGACGCGCTCTTTGTCCTGGTCGCTGGCCAGCGTAAGGGGTCGCAGGCTTCCAAGTCAACCTTGGCTCGGTGGATCAAGGAACCGATTCTCGAAGCCTACCGTTCTTCTGGGCTTCCGCTTCCTTCAGGGCTGAAAGCCCATTCTACCAGAGCCGTGGGTGCGTCCTGGGCATTGCGGCACCGGGCGACGGCTCAGCAGGTGTGTCAGGCAGCTACGTGGTCTAGTCTGCACACTTTCACGAAGCACTATCAAGTGCATGCCTATGCTTCGGCAGACGCCAGTCTAGGTAGGCGAGTCCTTCAGGCGGCGGTTGCCCACCTGTAAGAGGGGGCCGTTTCGGCTCTTTTTATTGAGGTATTCTTTTACCCACCCAGGGACTGCTTTTGGACGTCCCAATTGTCTGGGTCTCCCAATGGAGCGACAAAGAAGAAGGGAATTTTGTTTACTTACCGTAAATTCCTTTTCTTCTAGCTCCTATTGGGAGACCCAGCACCCGCCCCTGTGCCCTTCGGGCTGGTTGTTCTTTTGTGTACACATGTTGTTCATGTTGAATTGTTCTTTTGGTTCATGGTCTTCAGTTCTCCGAACATCCTTCGGATTGAATTTACCCTAGACCAATTTATAAGTTTTCTCCTTCCTGCTTTTGCACCAAAACTGAGGAGCCCGTGATCCACGGGAGGGTGTATAGGCAGAGGGGAGGGGTTACACTTTTTAAAGTGTAATACTTTGTGTGGCCTCCGGAGGCAGAAGCTATACACCCAATTGTCTGGGTCTCCCAATAGGAGCTAGAAGAAAAGGAATTTACGGTAAGTAAACAAAATTCCCTTCTTCTTTTACATTCTTTTTGTGTGAACATTACTGATAACACTTTTGCAGCTTCACATTCTGACTTCATTATCTTTGGTTAACTCCTTCATGACTTATACAGCTTAGAATTATATTATGGGTCTATGCGATGGCTACATAGACAGACAGATAATTATGCAACTACATCTACATTTTGATTATTTATATACACAGATATTCTTATTACGTTTGAACAAATAAGCTATAGCTCAGGCCACCTTCACACTAGCTGCTCCAGAAATGATTGCTACACGTTGTAATTTGTTTTGTGACCACAGGGTTAACGGTGTCCGTCCCAGGATTGGAGCGGGCGTTACATCAGTACACGCTGGAGCCTTCTGAAAAGCCATTCGACCTGAAGTCTGTACCATTGGCCACAGCACCCATCGCAGAGCAGAGATCAGGTCTGTCTTCCCATCGGGAAATATATCATCGCACTGGGATTATTGGGAAATTATGATTTTAGCAAGCAGCCTGATCACTCCTCCCGTAGGGGCAGTGCAGTCCTACTTGTGTAGTATTGGTGTCAGCTTAAAAAAAAGTTTCCAAGATTTCAAAGAGGGTTTGCATTTATTTCAGAAACTGTGTCACTTTTGACTATATCTGGTATTGAAGCTAAAGACCGCATATTTGATGAGCTGCAATAACAGACATATCAAATATTAGTCGAAAAGCCAAAGTCTCATTTAAACCCATATAATAAAGTTAAAAAAAAAATTCTGCATGTTAGGCCGGGGCCACACAGGGGGGACTACTGCGATCCTCGCATGACACTCGGCTCACGCTGGCAACACAGCAGAGCCGAGTGTCATGCGAGTGTCCCTGCGACTGAGGTCCGATCATGCAATCGGACCACAGCTGCGGGGGGGCGGGCCGGCACTGAGGAGGGGCGGGATTTATCTCCCTCTTTTCTCCGTAGCCGGCTATTGCCATTCTCGCCCTGCACTCGCAGTACATCGGTGTACTGCGAGTGCAGTGTGACTTTTCTCTTGCCCCATAGACTTGAATGGGTGTGAGAGAAACAAGGATCGCATTACAATCACAGCATGCTACGATTGTTTTCTCGGTATGATTAAGGCTGAGAAAATAATCGCTCATGGGTACTGACACACAGGCTAATATTGGTCCGAATGAAATTCGATGTTTTATCGCACTCCACTCGCTCCGATTTTCATGCCGTGTCTCTTAGGCCTTAAGGCCCTGTGCGCACTTGCCGTTTTTTGCCGCGGATTTCCTGCGGTTTTGCTGCATGTTTCGCTGCATGTTATGTTCATAACATGTCTGCAGTGATTCACCAGCAAAACCTATGGGAAAAAAAATTGCTGTGTGCACTATGCGGATTTTGACAGCTGCATGTTTTGCTCTGGGATTCCCGCAGCAAAAACAATTGCATGTCACTTCTTTTCCGCACGTCGCTGCGGGATTTCACTCCATTGACTGCCATGTAACGTGAAATCCCGCAGGGAATAACGCAGGCAGCGAATTCTGTGCGGTTCATTGCATTTTCCTGCGTTATTCCCTCCGGTATTTCGCAGTTTACCTGCAGTAATGTTCATCGCTGCCTGCGGTTTGCAGGGAAGCGATGTCATTAGGACAGGAAGAGGAAGCTGAGCAGAGTAAACACACACAGACATAGAACACACACATATCGCACTCACACACAGACATCACAGACACACACAGACATCACAGACACAGACATAGAACACAGACACAGACATAGAATACACATAGAAAGCAAACGGACATATATAAAAAAAAAAAAAACGTGGGCTCCGCCGTATTTTTACCTTCCAGCCGAGGTAAGCCCACAGCGGCGGCCCAGTATTCTCAGGCTGGGGAGGGCGAGGAACAGGGTTAATGCCCCCCTCCTCCCGCAGACGAGAATATCAGCTCGCAGCTGCCCCGGGACTGTCGCATCCATTATGCGGCAAGTACCGGAGTGTCCCCAGCTCTTCCTGTTGTCATGATGCGGTGGCAAATCAGGGTAATATAAGGAGTTAATGGCGGCGGATCACCGCCACTAAGTCCAGGCTTGATCTTGGCAGCGTCTATGTGACAGCTGACATGATCAACCCGTAAGTAAAGTGAAAAAAATACACTCCGAAAAATCCTTTATTTTAAATAAAAGATAAAAAAGCCCCTGGTTCACCATTTTATTAACCTCCCCCCCAAAACACACAGCTCCGGCATAATCCACGTCCTGCGATACTTGCATCCAGTCGCGACTGACACACTGCTGAATGCAGCCTCGCAACAAGACAGCAGAGGTAACCACAGGGCATTTCCCACGGTCGGTAGTGTGAACTCACTACCGCTCGGGAGAACTGCAGAGTGTGCTCACAGGGACTCTATCTATCTATCTGTCTATTTATCTATCTGTCTGCTATCTATCTCAGAAGGAAATTATTATTTCTTTTTCGCTCCTAATTGGGAGACCCAGACAATTGGGTGTATAGCTACTGCCTCCGGAGGCCGCACAAAGTACTACACTTAAAAGTGTAAGGCCCCTCCCCTTCAGCCTATACACCCCCCCGTGGGAGCACGGGTCCTTCAGTTTTTGCTTTGTGCGAAGGAGGTCAGACACGCACGCATAGCTCCACTGTTTAGTCAGCAGCAGCTGCTGACTATGTCGGATGGAAGAAAAGAGGACCCATACAAGGGTCCCCAGCATGCTCCCTTCTCACCCCACTTTCTGTCGGTGGTGCTTGTTAAGGTTGAGGTACCCATTGCGGGTACGGAGGCTGGAGCCCACATGCTGATTCCTTCCCCATCCCCATTAGGGCTCTGGGCGAAGTGGGATTTTACCGGTCTCCAGGCACAGAGACCGTGCTCCATCCGCAGCCCCTGGAGAAGCCGCTGGATTTGGAGCTGAGTATCGTCAGGGACATGGCCCTGCTCCGTCAAGGTACTCTGTGTCCCCGTGCATACGCGCGCACACCGCAGCATTGCTGGGTGTGTTAGTGCGCCGGGGACATCAGCGCTGCTGCGCTTGTGCCATTTCCTCACTTCAGCTTAGCTGAGTGGGTAGACTCGGGGAGAACGGTCGCGCCGGCCGCTGGGACTGCGACGCGGCTGGGACTTGTGGTGCGCCGGGGACTTCCGCGCTGGCCGTGCATATATCACGGCCGCGCTTATTACTACAGTCCCCGGCTTTTGCGGCCTAGTTCGTTCGTTCCCGCCTCCGCACCTGCCAGTCAGGAGGAGGGCGGGACGATGTACAGAGCATCAGCGCTGAGGGCTGGAGTCTTTTTTACATACTCCAGCCCTCACACCAGGCACAGTAGGACGCAGTTTCCCGCTCTTTGTTTGTGGCACGCCCACGGTCCGCCCCTCTTCACAGAACGCCGGCAGCCATTCCTGCCTGCACGCTGAGCTGCAGAGGGGAGACGGGGAGACCCAGACACGGGATTCTACGGCCTCATACCCGCTGTTCAGCGGGCGGTAAGCAGCCCTCAAGGGCTCACCCCCACTTGTGCCGTTTGTATACTGAGTATTTTGTGTTTGCAAATACTTTGTACTGTACGGTCGCTGGTGATTCTCGGCTATATACCCTCCTAGATTACAAGGAGGCAACAGCATGTCGTCCGCTAAACGCAAGGGTGCCAAGGCACAGACATTATATGCTGCCTGTACCGCATGTGCGGCTGCTCTACCGGCAGGTTCCACTGACCCCCATTGTGTGCAGTGCTCGGCCCCTGTGCAACTTGCACAGCCGGGGCCTCTGCTGGACGTGACCCAGGGTGTACCACCTGTGAATGCTGTCCAGGTGACAGGAACGGAGTTTGCAGCTTTTGCTGACAGATTGTCTATGACCATGTCAAAGATTCTTGAAACATTGCAGTCTAGACCAGTAACTCAGACCATGGACACTGTGGCATCATTGCTCCCTGGTCCCCCTCAGCTGGCACACTTCCAAGCTCCGGGGGTGTCACATGCACCCCAGGGTGACGATTCTGACTCGGACAACAGTCCCAGACAACCTAAGCGGGCTCGTTATGAGGGGCCCTCAACTTCGTCTCACTGGTCAGGATCCCAGCGGGACGAATCTATGGGTGATGAGGCGGATGTAACTGATCAAGATTCTGATCCTGGGTCCGCTCTCAATCTGGATACACCGGATGGTGACGCCATAGTGAATGATCTTATAGCGTCCATCAATAGGATGTTAGATATTTCTCCGCCAGCTCCTACTGAGGAGGAGGCAGCTTCACAGCAGGAGAAATTCCATTTCAGATACCCCAAGCGTAAATTAAGCACTTTTCTGGACCACGCTGACTTTAGAGATGCAATCCAGAAACACCACGCTTATCCTGAGAAGCGGTTTTCTAAACGGCTTAAAGATACACGCTATCCTTTTCCCCCTGACGTGGTCAAGGGTTGGACCCAGTGTCCCAAGGTGGACCCTCCAATCTCCAGGCTTGCAGCTAGATCCTTAGTTGCAGTAGAAGATGGAGCGGCACTTAAAGATGCCACTGACAGGCAGATGGAGCTCTGGCTGAAATCCATCTATAAAGCTATTGGAGCGTCGTTGGCGCCAGCTTTCGCAGCCGTATGGGCACTCCAAGCTATTTCAGCTGGGCTTATACAAGTCGACTCGGTCACACGTACATCTGCCCCGCAGGTGGCACCATTGACCTCTCAAATGTCTGCATTCGCGTCTTACGCGATTAATGCTGTCCTGGACTCTACGAGCCGTACGGCAGTGGCGTCAGCCAACTCCGTGGTTTTGCGCAGGGCCCTGTGGTTGAGAGAATGGAAAGCAGATTCTGCTTCCAAGAAGTGCTTAACCAGTTTGCCCTTTTCTCGTGACCGATTGTTTGGGGAGCGTTTGGATGAAATCATTAAACACTCCAAGGGTAAGGACTCATCCTTACCTCAACACAGACAAAACAAGCCCCAACAAAGGAGGGGTCAGTCTGGTTTTCGGTCCTTTCGAGGCTCAGGCAGGTCCCAATTCTCCTCGTCCAAAAGGACTCAAAAGGATCAGAGAGGTTCAGATTCTTGGCGGACGCAGTCACGCCCAAAAAAGACAGCAGGAAGAACCGTTACCAAGACGGCTTCCTCATGACTCTCAGCCTCCTCTCTCCGCATCCTCGGTCGGTGGCAGGCTCTCCCGCTTTGGCGGCATTTGGCTGTCACAGGTCAAAGACCGTTGGGTGAGGGACATTCTGTCTCACGGGTACAGGATAGAGTTCAGCTCTCGTCCTCCAACTCGTTTCTTCAGAACTTCCCCACCGCCCGACCGAGCCGATGCTCTGCTGCACGCGGTGGCCGCTCTAAAGGCGGAAGGAGTGGTGACTTCCGTTCCTCTTCAGGAACAAGGTCACGGTTTTTACTCCAATCTGTTTGTGGTGCCAAAGAAGGACGGGTCCTTTCGGCTCGTCCTGGATCTAAAATTGCTCAACAAACACGTAAAAACCAGGAGGTTCCGGATGGAATCTCTCCGCTCCGTCATAGCCTCAATGTCTCAAGGAGATTTCTTAGCATCAATAGACATCAAGGATGCTTATCTTCACGTGCCGATTGCGCCAGAGCATCAGCGTTTTCTACGCTTCGTTCTAGAAAGCGAACACCTGCAGTTCGTAGCGTTACCTTTCGGGCTGGCAACAGCCCCTCGGGTCTTCACCAAGGTCATGGCAGCAGTAGTAGCTGTCCTGCACTCGCAGGGTCACTCCGTGATCCCGTATTTGGACGATCTACTTATAAAGGCACCCTCTCAAGAGGCATGCCAACACAGTCTGAACGTGGCACTGAAGACTCTCCAGAGTTTCGGGTGGATTATCAACTTTTCAAAGTCAAATCTAACCCCGACCCAATCACTAACATATCTTGGCATGGAGTTTCATACTCTCTCAGCGATAGTGAAGCTTCCACTGGACAAGCAGTGCTCTCTGCAGACAGGGGTGCAATCTCTCCTGCAGAACCAGTCCCACTCATTGAGGCGCCTCATGCATTTCCTAGGGAAGATGGTGGCAGCAATGGAAGCAGTCCCTTTCGCGCAGTTTCATCTGCGCCCTCTACAATGGGACATTCTCCGCCAATGGGACGGGAAGTCGACGTCACTCGACAGGGATGTCTCCCTCTCTCAGGCAACCAAGGACTCTCTCCGATGGTGGCTTCTTCCCACCTCATTGTCAAAAGGAAAGTCGTTCCTACCCCCATCCTGGGCGGTGGTCACGACAGATGCGAGCCTATCAGGGTGGGGAGCAGTGTTTCTTCACCACAGGGCTCAGGGTACGTGGACTTAGAGAGAGTCCACCCTTCAGATCAATGTTCTGGAAATCAGAGCAGTCTATCTTGCTCTGCGAGCCTTCCAACAGTGGCTGGAGGGCAAGCAGATCCGGATTCAGTCGGACAATTCCACAGCGGTGGCGTACATCAACCACCAAGGGGGAACACGCAGTCGACAAGCCTTTCAAGAAGTCCGGCGGATTCTGACGTGGGTGGAAAACACAGCATCCACCATATCCGCAGTTCACATCCCAGGCGTGGAAAACTGGGAAGCAGACTTTCTTCGGCGCTCCATTGGGAGACCCAGACGATTGACGATTGGGTGTATAGCTACTGCCTCCGGAGGCCACACAAAGCACTACACTAAAAAGTGCAAGGCCCCTCCCCTTCTGCATATACACCCCCCGTGGGATCACGGGCTCCAGTTTTATGCTTTGTGCGAAGGAGGTCAGACATCCACGCATAGCTCCACTGTTTAGTCAGCAGCAGCTGCTGACTATGTCGGATGGAAGAAAAGAGGGCCCATACTAGGGCCCCCAGCATGCTCCCTTCTCACCCCACTTTCTGTCGGCGGTGTTTGTTAAGGTTGAGGTACCCATTGTGGGTACGGAGGCTGGAGCCCACATGCTGTTTTCCTTCCCCATACCCCGGAGGGCTCTGGGTGAAGTGGGATCTTACCGGCCTCCAGGCTCTGAGGCCGGGGCTCCATCCACAGACCCGGAGATCCTGCTGGAATGGAGCTGAGTATCGTCAGGGACAAGGCCCTGCAACGTTAAGGTACTCTGTGTCCCCGTACAGACCACGCACACACACACCAGCATGCTGGGTGTGTTAGTGCGCCGGGGAGAACAGCGCTGCGCGCTTGGGCTTTACTCACTGCAGCTTAGCTGAGTGAGTTAATGTGTGGGAAACTGCCGCGCCGGCCGCTGCTAGAGAAGCGGCGCGGCTGAGACTTCTAGTGCGCCGGGGACTTCCGCGCTGACCGTGCTTTTACGACGGCAGCGCTTATAACTCGAGTCCCCGGCTTTTGCGGCCTACTTTCGTTTCCTTCCCGCCCCCGGGCCTGCCAGTCAGGGAAGGGGCGAGACGCTGTACAATGGTCAGCGCCGAGGGCTGGAGTCTTATTTACATACTCCAGCCCTCTCACTGGGCACAGGGGATGCTGCAGCTTCCCGCTCTTTGTCTAGGGCACGCCCACGGCCCGCCCCTCTTCACAGGACGTGGGCTATACTCACTGCAGCTTAGCTGAGTGAGTTAATGTGTGTGAAACTGCCGCGCCGGCCGCTGCTAGAGCTGCGGCGCGGCTGAGACTTGTGGTGCGCCGGGGACTTCCGCGCTGACCGTGCTTTTACGACGGCAGCGCTTATAAATCGAGTCCCCGGCTTTTGCGGCCTAGTTTCGTTCCTTCCCGCCCCCAGCCCTGCCAGTCAGGGAAGGGGCGAGACGCTGTACAATGGTCAGCGCCGAGGGCTGGAGTCTTATTTACATACTCCAGCCCTCTCACTGGGCACAGTAGGACGCCAGCTTCCCGCACTTGGTCTGGGGCACGCCCACGGCCTGCCCCTCTTCACAGGACGCCGGCAGCCATTCCTGCATGCAGTCTAAGCTGGAGAACGGACACAGGCTCTGGGAAACCCAGTCAAGGGATTCTGGCGACCACACACCCGCTTAAGCGGGCGGTAAGCAGCACCTTGGTGCTGACCCCACTAGTGCCACAGTGTTTTTTGTGTACTTTATGCTTGTACCTATATTTGCACTGTACGGTCGCTTCTTGGCTATATACCCCTAGATTGCTCTGAGGAGACAACAGCATGTCGTCCGCAAAAAGCAAGGGTGCCAAGGCACAGGCTTCTATGCTGTCTATACCGCATGTGAGGCTGTTTTACCAGCAGGTTCCAATAACCCCCATTGGGTAGGGTTTCTGCTAGTGGTGGCCCAGAGAGAGCCACCTGTGAAAATGTCCAGAGGACAGAGTTTGCAGTTTTTTGCTGATAACATGTCTGGGACTATGACCAAAAAAGTCTAGCAACTTTGCAGTCCAGGCCGGTGACTCAGACATGGGCACTGGTGAATCAAGGCTCCCCGGTCTCCCTCAGTTGGAATAATCCGTGCCCCAAGGGGGTCCCATGCATCCCAGGCTGAAGGCTCTGACACGGACGACAGTCCCAGACAGCCTAAGCGAGCTCGCTGGGAGAGACCCTCGACTTCACACACTGGTCAGGGTCTCAGCGAGAGGATTCTCTGTATGATGAGGCAGAGGTAGCTGATCAGGATTCTGACCCTGAGACCGCTTTCAATCTGGATGCTCCTAATGGGGACGCCATGGTGAATGATCTCATAGCGTCCATCAATAGACTGGTGGATATTTCTCCCTCAGCCCCTCCAGTGGAGGAGTCAGCTTCGCAGCAGGAGAAATTCCATTTCAAGTATCCCAAGCGTAACTTCAGTACTTTTCTTTGTCGCTCCATTGGGAGACCCAGACAATTGGGTGTATAGCTATTGCCTCTGGAGGCCACACAAAGTATTACACTTAAAAGTGTAAGGCCCCTCCCCTTCTGGCTATACACCCCCAGTGGGATCACTGGCTCACCAGTTTTGTGCTTTGTGCGAAGGAGGCACACATGCACGCATAGCTCCACTGTTTAGTCAGCAGCAGCTGCTGACTATGTCGGATGGAAGAAAAGAGGACACATATAGTGTCCCCAGCATGCTCCCTTCTCACCCCACTGTATGTCGGAGGTGTTTGTAAGGTTGAGGTACCCATTGCGGGTACGGCGGCAGGAGCCCACATGCTGATTCCTTCCCCATCCCTTTTTACAGGGCTCTGGGTGAAGTGGGATTTACCGGTCTCCAGGCACTGAGACCGTGCTCCATCTACAGCCCCTGGAGAAGATGCTGGATGGAGCGGAGTACATCAGGGACATGGCCCTGCTTCCTCAAGGTACTCTGTGTCCCCGTGCATTTGGCGCTCACACCGCAGCATGCTGGGTGTTGTAGTGCGCCGGGGGACATCAGCGCTGCGGCGCCTGTGCCATGGCCTCATTCAGCTTTGCTGAAGCAGGCTCACTTATGGGAATTGGTCGCGCCGGCCGCTGGGACTGCGGCGCGGCTGGCACTTGTAGTGCGCCGGGGACTTCAGCGCGGCCTGCGCTTTTACGGCGGCCGCGCTGATAATAGAGTCCCCGGCTTTTGCGGCCTGCTTCCGTTCGTTCCCGCCCCCAGACCTGCCAGTCAGGAGAGGGGCGGGACGCTGGCCACTTCCAGGAATCGGTCGCGCCGGCCGCTGGCAGCGGCGCGGCTGGCACTTGTGGTGCGCCGGGGACTTCAGCGCGGCCCGCGCTTTTACGGCGGCCGCGCTGATAACTCGAGTCCCCGGCTTTTGCGGCCTGCTTCCGTTCGTTCCCGCCCCCAGACCTGCCAGTCAGGAGAGGGGCGGGACGCTGGCCACTTCTATGAATCGGTCGCGCCGGCCGCTGGAACTGCGGCGCGGCTGGCACTTGTGGTGCGCCGGGGACTTCAGCGCGGCCCGCGCTTTTACGGCGGCCGCGCTGTTAACTCGAGTCCCCGGCTTCTGGGCCTAGTCTCCCTTCGTTACCGCCCACAGCCCTGACAGTCAGGGTAGGGGCGTGACGCTGCATAGAGCAGAGCTGAGAGCTGGAGTATGTTTTGCATACTCCACCCCTCTCACTGTGTGCACTGTGAATCCGGATTCCCGCACTTTCTCAGGCACGCCCACGGCTTCCTTCTCTACAAGGACACCGGCAGCCATTAGTGTCAGTTTCTGTACGATACAGAGACAAGTGTGGAAGACCCTGGCATTCTGATAGTCACACAATCGCTGCAACAGGCGTTAAGCAGCACCTGTGGTGCTAACCCCACTAGTGCAGAAGTGCACTTATAGATATGCTTGTACTATATACATTGCACTGTTTGGTCGCACGTTGTATATACCCTCCTGGATTATGCGGAGGAGTTATCAGCATATTCTCTGTGTAAAACAAAGGTGCAGAACCACATGTTTTTCTATACAGCTGGTACAGCATGTACGGCTATACGGCCGGCAGGTTACATAGACCCCCATTGTATGCACTAATGGCCAGGGGATGAGGACGGTGTCTGCAGTATTTACTGACAGTTTTTCTGAGACTATGGCTATGATACTAGAAGCCTAGCAGTCCGGACATGTCTCTCACAATATGGGCACTGTTGAATCATTGATCCATGGCCCCCCTCAGTGTGAATAACTAACAGCTCCGGGAATGTCACACGCATCCCAGAGTCACGGCTCTGCACGGACGTCAGTCCCAGACAGCCTAAGTGGGCTCGCTATGAGCGGCCTCGGTTTCATCAGGGTCCTAACAGAAGGACTCGCTGTGTAATGAGGCGGAAGTAGCGGCTCAGGATTTTGATCCTGAGACCGCTCTCAATCTGGATACACCTGATTGTGACGCCATAGTAAATAATCTTATAGCGTCCATCTATAGAATGTGGGTTATTTCTCACAGCTCCTCCAGTGGAGGAGTCAGCTTCACGTATTTTTCTGGACCACTCTGCCTTCAGAGAGGCAGTCCAGGAACACCACGCTTATCCAGATATGCGCTTCTCCAAACGGCTTAGGATACACGTTATCCCTGTCCCCTGACTTGGTCAAGGACTGGACCCAATGTCCCGAGCGGCATCCTCCAATCTCCAGGCTTGTAACTAGATCCATAGTTGCAGTGGGAGATGGAACTGCAAACTCAAAGATACCACTGACAGACAGATGGATTTCTGGTCGAAGGCCATCTATGAGGCTGTCGGCGCACCGTTGGCTCCGACATTCTCTCCCTTGGGGCACTCCAAGCTATTTCAGCTTGTCTTACACAGATTGACACGGTTACACGTACATCTGTGCCGCAGGTGGCATCCTTAACCTCTCAAATGTCTGCATTTGTTTCTTACGCGATTCAGGTTGTCCTGGACTCTGCGAACCGTGCGGCGGTAGCCTCCGCTACTCCGTGTTTTTAAGCAGAGCCTGGTCTGCTTCCAAAAAAGGTTGCCTAACCAGTTGCCTTTTTCTGCTGACCGACTGTTTGGTGAGCGTTGGATGTAACCATCAAACAGTCCAGGGGTAAGGATTCATCCTTTCCTCAGCCCGGACACAACAAACCCCAACAGAGCAAGAGGCAGTCGGGGTTTTCGGCCTTTTCGAGGCTCGGGCAGGTCCCATTTTTCCTCGTCCAATGTGGACTCAAAAGGATTAGAGGAGCTAAGATTCTTAGCGGGCTCAGTCTCGCCCAAAAAAGCGACAGTCTGAAAACCCGCTTCCAAGGCGGCTTCCTCATGACTTGCGGCCTCGGTCGGTAGCAGGCTCTCCCGCCTTGGCGATATTTAGCGGCCATAGGTCAATGACCATTGAGTGTGAGACATTCTGTCTCACGGGTACAGGATAGAGCTCACTTCTCGTCCTCCAACTCGATTCTTCAGAATTTCTCCACCTCCCGGCCGGGCCGCTGCTCTTCTGCAAACAGGGTGCACTCTACAGGCAGAAAGAGTGATGACCCCCGTTCCTCTTCAGGAACAAGGTCACGGTTTTTACCCCAAATTCTTTGCGGTACCTATAACAACGGGCCGTTCCGTCCCGTTCTGGATCTAAAAATGCTCAGCAAGCTCGTGGACACCAGGCGGTTCCGGATGGAATCCCTCCGCCATGTCATCGCCTCAAGGTCCCAAGGATATTTCCTAGCATCATTAGGCATCAAGGATGCTTATCCACACGTGCCGATTGATCCAGAGCACTAGCGTTTCTACGCTTCGTTATAGGAGACGAACACCCTCTGTTCGTAGCTCTACCGTCCGGCTAGCGACAGTCCAACTGGTCTTCGCCAAGGTCAGGGCAGCAGTAGTCACAGTCCTGCACTCTCAGGGTCACTCTGTGGTCCCGTATTTAGACGATCTACTTGTCAAGGCACTCTCTTAGGAAACATGCCAACACTGCCCGAACGTTGCGCTGGAGACTCTCTAGAGTTTTGGGTGGATCATCAACTTTTTAAAGTCAGATCCGACCCCGACCCTATCGATAACATATCTAGGCATAGAGTTTCTTACTCTCTCAGCGATAGTGAAGCTGCCGCTAGACAAACAGCATTCACTACGGGCTGCAAGCTCTTCTTTAAGAACCAGTCGCACACATTGAGACGCCTCATGCACTTCCTACGTAAGATGGTAGCAATGGAGGCAGTTCCTTTCGCGCAGTTTTACTGCGTCCACTACAATGGGACATTCTCCGCCAATGGGACGAGGAGTCGACGTTCCTCAACAGAGTCGTCGTTCTTTCTCAGGCGGCCAAGGAATCTCTTCGGTGGTGGCTTCTTCTCACCTCTTGGTCAAAAAGAAAGTCCTTCCTATCCCCGTCCTGGGCGATAGTTACGACAGAGGCGAGTCTATCAGGGTGGGGAGCAGTTTTTCTCCACTACAGCGCTCAGGGTACGTGGACTCAGCAAGAGTCCACTCTTCAGATCAATGTTCTTGAACACAGAGCAGTGTATCTTGCCCTACAATCCTTCCAACAGCGGCTGGAAAGCAAGCATATCCGACTTCAGTCGGACAGCTCCACAGCGGTGGCATACATCAACCACCAAGGAAGAACGCGCAACCGGCAAGCCTTCCAGGAAGTCCGGCAGGTTCTGATGTGGGTGGAAGACACGGCATCCACCATATCCACAATTCACATCCCAAGTGTGGAAACTAGGAAGCTGACTTCCTAAGTCGCTGAGGTGTGGCCGAAAGAGTATGGTCTCCTCACCCGGACGGGTTTCAGGAGATCTGGCGCCGCTGACAGAGGCCGGACGTCGATCTAATGGCGTCACGGCACAACAACAATGTGCCAGCTTCATGGCACGGTTTCACAATCATCGAGCTCTGGCGGCAAACGCCTTAGTTCAGCATTGGTCGCAGTTCCAGCTACCTTAGGTGCCACCTCTGGCATTGTTGCCCAGAGTACTGCGCTAGATCAAGACCGACTGCGGCCGCGCCATCCTCGTCGCTACAAATTGGCCGAGGATGTTGTGGTACTCGGTTCTGTGGTGCCTCACGGTAGGCTAACCGGGGGCACTACCAGACCAATCAGACTGGCTGTCTCAAGGGCCATTCTTCCATTTGAATTCTACGGCCCTCAACCGGATGGTGTGGCATTGAGTCCTGGAACCTACTGTCGTCAGGATTACCTCAGGACGTGGTTGTCACCATGAGACAGGCTAGCATACCAACGTCCGCCAAGATTGACCACAGGACGTGGAAGATGTTCTTATCTCGGTGCTCGGCGCAGGGTGTTTCTCCCTGGCCGGTTGCATCGTCTATGTTTCCTTCCTTCCTGCAATCTAGGTAGGAAAATGGGTTGTCGCTCAGTTCCCTTTAGGGACAAGTCTCAGCGCTATCTGTATTTTTTCAGAAACGACGACTTCCTCAGGTACGCACGTTCCTACGGGGAGTTTGTCTTCTCAGCACTCCGTACAAGCGGCCGTTAGAGCCCTGAGATCTGAACAAGGTTCTAATTGCTCTCCAGATGCCGCCTTTCGAGCCTTTGAAGGATGTCTCCCTTCCCGTTTTTCACGGGAAGTGGCCTTCTAGTAACGGTCTCGTCTCTTAGGAGAGTTTCCGAGCTAGCAACGCTCTCATACAAACTCCCTTCCTGGTCCTTCACCAGGACAGGGTAGTTCTGCGTCCGGTTCCGGAATTTCTCCCTAAGGTGGTATCCCATTTTCATATCAATCAGGATATCACCTCACCTTCTTTGTGTCCTCGTCCAGTCCATCAATTTCAGAAAGATTTGCATCTGTTGGTTCTGGTGAGAGCACTCAGGTTCTACTTCCCGCATGGCGCTCCTGCGCCACCCGGATGCACTCTTTGTCCTTGTCGCTGGTCGGCGTAAACAGTCGCAAGCTTCCAGATCCACCCTTGCTCGGGGGCTCGAGGAACCAATTCTTGAAACCTACAGTTCTACTGGGCTTCTGGTTCTCTCAAGGCCGAAGGCCCATTCTACCAGAGCCGTGGGTGCATCCTGGGCATTACGGCACCAGGCTACGGCTCAGCAGGTGTGTCAGGCACCCACCTGGTCGAGTCTACTTACTTTTACCAAGCATTATCAGATGCATACCTACGCTTCGGCAGACGCCAGCCTAGGTAGATAAGTCATTCAGGCGGCGGTTGGCCACCTGTAGGAGAGGGCCGTTTGACGGCCCTATCATGAGGTATTCTTTTACCCACCCAGGGATTGCTTTTGGACATCCCAATTGTCTGGGTCTCCCAATGGAGCGACAAAGAAGAAGGGAATTTTGTTTACTTACCGTAAATTCCTTTTCTTCTAGCTCCAATTGGGAGACCCAGCACCCGCCCTGTTTTCTCGGGGTTTTTCTGTTTTTTCGGGTACACATGTTGTTCATGTGGTATGGTTCAGTTCTCCGATGTTTCCTCGGATTGAATTGGTCTTTAAACCAGTTATTGGCTTTCCTCCTTCTTGCTTTGGCACTAAAACTGGTGAGCCAGTGATCCCACTGGGGGTGTATAGCCAGAAGGGGAGGGGCCTTACACTTTTAAGTGTAATACTTTGTGTGGCCTCCAGAGGCAATAGCTATACACCCAATTGTCTGGGTCTCCCAATTGGAGCTAGAAGAAAAGGAATTTACGGTAAGTAAACAAAATTCCCTTCTTTTGGGCCACTCTGACTTCAGAGAAGCAGTCCAGAAACACCACGCTTATCCAGACAAGCGTTTCTCCAAACGTCTTAAGGATACACGTTACCCTTTCCCCCTGACGTGGTCAAGCGCTGGACCCAGTGTCCAAAGGTGGAGCCCCCAATCTCCAGGCTTGCGGCTAGATCCATAGTTGCAGTAGGAAGATGGGACTTCACTTAAAGATGCCATTGACAGACAGATGGCCCTTTGGTTGAAATCTGTCTATGAAGCTATCGGCGTGTCGGTTGCTCCGGCATTCGCAGCCGTATGGGCACTCCTAGCTTTTTCAGCTGGTCTTGCGCAGGTGGACACTGTCACAGGTACATCTGTGCCGCAGGTGGCGTCCTTAACCGCGCAATGTCTGCATTGCGGCTTACGCTATTAATGCTGTCCTGGACTCTACGAGCCGTACGTCAGTGGCGTCCGCCACGTCCGTGGTTTTACGCAGAGCCTTATGGTTAAGGGAATGGCAGGCAGACTCTGCTTCCGAAAAGTGCTTAACCAGGTTGCCATTGTCTGGTGACAAACTGTTTGGTGAGCGATTGGGGTCGAGGTTTCGGTCCTTCCCAGGCTCGGGCAGGTCCCAATTTTCCTCGTCCACAAGGACTCAACAGGCTCAGAGGGGCTCAGATTCCTGGCGGGCTCAATCACACCCAAGGAAGGCAGCCGGAGGAACCGCTACCAAGGCGGTTTCCTCATGACTTTCAGCCCTCTCTCTCTCTCCGCATCTGGGTCGGTGGCAGACTCTCCAGCTTTGGCGACATTTAGATGCCACAGGTCAAGGGCCGGTGGGTGAGAGACATTTTGTCTCATGTGTACAGGATAGAGTTCTGTTCTCGTCCTCCGGCTTGATTCTTCAGAACTTCCCCACCTCCCGACCGAGCCGATGCTCTTCTGCAGGCAGAAGGAGTGGTAACCCCGGTTCCTCTTCAGGAACAAGATCACGGTTTTTACTCCAATCTGGTTGTGGTGCCATAAAAGGACGGCTCTTTCCGTTCCGTTCTGGACCTAAACCTGCTCAACAAGCACGTGAAAACCAGGCGGTTCCGGATGGAATCCCTCCGCTCCGTCATTGCCTCAATGTCTCAAGGAGATTTCCTAGCGTCAATAGACATCAGGATGCTTATCTCCAAGTGCCGATTGCCCCAGAGCACCAGCGTTTGCTACGATTCGTTATTGAAGACGAGCATCTTCAGTTCGTAGCCCTGCCCTTCGGTCTGGCGACAGCCCCACGGGTTTTCATCAAGTTCATGGCAGCAGTGGTAGCAGTCCTGCACTCTCAGGGTCACTCAGTGATCCCTTACTTGGACGATCTACTTGTCAGGCACCCTCTCAAGAGGCATGCCAACACAGCCTGAACGTTGCGCTGGAGACTTTCCAGAGTTTCGGGCGGATCATCAACTGTTCAGAGTTAAATCTGACACCAACCCAATCGCTGACAGATCTTGGCATGGAGTTTCACACTCTCTCAGCGATAGTGAAGCTTCCGCTGGACAAACAGCGTTCACTACAGACGGGGGTGCAGTCTCTCCTTCAAGGCCAGTCACACCCCTTAAGACGCCTCATGCAGAGGCAGTCCCTTTCGCGCAGGTTCATCTGCGTTCACTTCAATGGGTCATTCTCCGCCAATGGGATGGGAAGTCGACGTCCCTAGACGGGAACGTCTCCTTTTCTCAGACGGTCAAGGACTCTCTTCAGAGGAGTCCAACCTTCAGATCAATGTTCTGGAAATCTGGGCAGGTATCTTGCCCTGCAAGCCTTCCAGCAGTGGCTGGGAGGCAGACAGATCTGAATTCAGTCGGACAACTCCACAGCGGTGGCATACACCAACCACCAAGGCGGAACACGCAGTCGGCAAGCCTCCCAGGAAGTCCGGCGGATTCTGATGTGGGTGGAAGACAGAGCATCCACCAGATCCGCAGTTCACATCCCGGGCGTAGAAAACTAGGAAGCAGACTTCCTCAGTCGCCAGGGCATGGACGCAGGGGAATGGTTTCTGCACTCAGACGTGTTTCAGGAAATCTGTAGCCGCTGGGGGATGCCGGACGTCGACTTAATGGCGTCTCGGCACATCAACAAGGACCCGATTTTCATGGCGCGGTCTCACGATCAAAGAGCTCTGGCGGCAGGCGCCTTAGTTCAGGATTGGTCGCAGTTCCAGCTGCCCTATGTGTTTCCCCCTCTGGCACTGTTGCCCAGAGTGCTACGCAAGATCAGCTCCGATTGCCGCCGCGCCATCCTCGTCGCCCCAGACTGGCCGAGGAGGTCGTGGTACCCGCATCTGTGGCATCTCACGATCGGCCAACCGTGGGCACTACGAGACCGGCCAGACTTACTGTCCCAAGGGCCGTTTTTCCATCTGAATTCTACGGCCCTGAACCTGACTGTGTGGCCATTGAGTCCTGGATCCTAGCGTCTTCAGGTTTATCTCAAGACGTCATTGCCACCATGAGACGGGCTAGGAAGCCGACGTCTGCCAAGATCTACCACAAGACGTGGAAGATATTCTTATCTTAGTGCTCTGCTCAGGGAGTGTCTCCCTGGACATTCGCATGGCCTACTTTTCCTTCCTTCCTGCAATCTGGTTTGGGAAAAGGTTTGTCGCTCGGCTCCTTTAACGGACAAGTCCCAGCGCTGTCTGTATTCTTTCAGAAGCGCCTAGTACGACTTCCTCAGGTACGCACGTTCCTGCAGGGGGTTTGTCACATTGTCCCTCCGTACAAGAGGCCGTTAGACCCATGGGCTCTGAACAGGGTACTAATTGCTCTCCAGGAGCCGCCCTTCGAGCCTCTGAGGGATGTTCACTTTCTCGACTTTCACAGAAAGTGGCCTTTCTGGTAGCGGTCACGTCTCTTCAGAGAGTGTCCGAGCTAGCAGCGCAGTCATCCAAAGCTCCCTTCTTGGTGTTCCACCAAGACAAGGTGGTTCTGCGCCTGATTCCGGAGTTTCTCCCTAAGGTGGTATCCCCCTTTCATCTAACAATCAGGATATCTCCTTACCTTCCTTTTGTCCTCATCCAGTTCATCGATATGAAATGGATTTGCATTGGTTGGATCTGATGAGAGCGCTCAGAATCTACATTTCCCGCACGGCCCCCTGCGCCGCTCGGATGAACTCTTTGTACTTGTCGCTGGTCAGCGCAAAGGGTCGCAGGCTTCCAAATCCACCCTGGCTCGATGGATCAAGGAACCAATTCTTGAAGCCTACCGTTCTGCTGGGCTTCCGGTTCCATCAGGGCTGAAGGCCCATTCTACCAGAGCCGTGGGTGCGTCATGGGCATTACGACACCAGGCTACGGCTCAGCAGGTGTGCCAGGCAGCTACCTGGTCGAGTCTGCACACTTTCACCAAGCATTATCAGGTGCATACCTACGCTTAGGCGGACGCCAGCCTAGGTAGAAGAGTCCTGCAGGCGGCGGTTGCCTCCATGTAGGGAAGGGCTGTTTTACGGCCCTAACTTGAGGTATTAATTTACCCACCCAGGGACTGCTTTTGGACGTCCCAATCGTCTGGGTCTCCCAATGGAGCGCCGAAGAAGAAGGGAATTTTGTTACTTACCGTAAATTCCTTTTCTTCTAGCTCCTATTGGGAGACCCAGCACCCGCCCTGTTTCCTTCGGGATTTTTGGTTTTTCGGGTACACATGTTGTTCATGTTGAATGGTTTCAGTTCTCCGATGTTCCTTCGGATTGAATTTGTTTAACCAGTTATTGGCTTTCCTCCTTCTTGCTTTTGCACTAAAACTGGAGCCCGTGATCCCACGGGGGGTGTATATGCAGAAGGGGAGGGGCCTTGCACTTTTTAGTGTAGTGCTTTGTGTGGCCTCCGGAGGCAGTAGCTATACACCCAATCGTCAATCGTCTGGGTCTCCCAATTGGAGCTAGAAGAAAAGGAATTTACGGTAAGTAACAAAATTCCCTTCTTCTCAGTCGCCAGGGCATGGACGCAGGGGAATGGTCCCTTCACCCAGACGTGTTTCAGGAGATCTGTCGCCGCTGGGGGATGCCGGACGTCGACCTGATGGCGTCACGGCACAACAACAAGGTCCCGGTTTTCATGGCACGGTCTCACGATCACCGAGCTCTGGCGGCAGACGCCTTAGTTCAGGATTGGTCGCAGTTCCGACTACCTTATGTGTTCCCACCTCTGGCATTATTGCCCAGAGTGATCCGCAAAATCAGGTCCGACTGCCGTTGCGCCATTCTCGTCGCTCCAGACTGGCCAAGGAGGTCGTGGTACCCGGATCTGTGGCATCTCACGGTAGGACAACCGTGGGCGCTACCAGGCCGTCCAGACTTGCTGTCTCAAGGGCCGTTTTTCCATCTGAATTCTGCGGCCCTGAACCTGACTGTGTGGCCATTGAGTCCTGGGTCCTAGGGACCTCAGGTTTATCTCATGATGTTGTTGCCACCATGAGACAGGCTAGGAAACCATCCTCCGCCAAGATCTACCACAGAACGTGGAAGATTTTCTTATCTTGGTGCTCTGCTCAGGGAGTTTCTCCCTGGCCATTTGCATTGCCTATTTTTCTTTCCTTCCTGCAGTCTGGGTTGGAAAAAGGTTTGTCGCTTAGCTCCCTTAAAGGACAAGTTTCTGCGCTATCCGTATTCTTTCAGAAGCGCCTGGCGCGACTTCCTAAGGTACGCACGTTCCTGCAAGGGGTTTGTCATATCATTCCCCCTTACAAGCGGCCATTGGAACCCTGGGATCTGAACAAGGTTCTAATTGCTCTCCAGAAGCCACCTTTCGAGCCTATGAAGGAGATTTCCTTTTCTCGGCTTTCACAGAAAGTGGCTTTTCTGGTGGCGGTCACGTCTCTTCGGAGAGTGTCAGAGCTGGCGGCGTTATCTTGCAAATCGCCCTTCCTGGTGTTTCACCAGGACAAGGTGGTACTGCGTCCAATTCCAGAGTTTCTTCCCAAGGTGGTATCTTCCTTTCATCTCAATCAGGATATCACTTTACCATCTTTGTGTCCGCATCCAGTTCACCAATTTGAAAAGGGTTTACATCTGTTGGACCTGGTGAGAGCACTCAGGATCTACATTTCCCGCACGGCGTCTCTGCGCCGTTCGGATGCACTCTTTATCCTGGTCGCTGGTCAGCATAAAGGGTCGCAAGCTTCCAAATCCACCCTTGCGCGGTGGATCAAGGAACCAATTCTACACGCCTACCGTTCTGCTGGGCTTCCGACTCCTTCTGGACTGAAGGCCCATTCTACCAGAGCCGTGGGTGCGTCCTGGGCATTACGGCATCAGGCTACGGCTCAGCAGGTGTGCCAGGCGGCTACCTGGTCGAGTCTGCACACTTTCACCAAGCATTATCAGGTGCATACCTACGCTTCGGCGGATGCCAGCCTAGGTAGACAAGTCCTGCAGGCGGCGGTGGCCCACCTGTAAGGAAGGGCTGCCTGACAGCCCGATCGCGAGGTATTATTTTACCCACCCAGGGACTGCTTTTGGACGTCCCAATTGTCTGGGTCTCCCAATTAGGAGCGAAAAAGAAGAAGGGAATTTTGTTTACTTACCGTAAATTCCTTTTCTTCTAGCTCCAATTGGGAGACCCAGCACCCGCCCTGTTTTTCTGAGGGTATTTGTTTTTCGGGTGCACATGTTGTTCAGGTTAATAACTTACGTTCTCCGATATTGTTTATCGGATTGAATTTGTTTTTGAAACAGTTATTGGCTTTCCTCCTTCTTGCTTTTGCACTAAAACTGAGGGACCCGTGCTCCCACGGGGGGGTGTATAGCCAGAAGGGGAGGGGCCTTACACTTTTAAGTGTAGTACTTTGTGCGGCCTCCGGAGGCAGTAGCTATACACCCAATTGTCTGGGTCTCCCAATTGGAGCTAGAAGAAAAGGAATTTACAGTAAGTAAACAAAATTCCCTTCTTTATTTTTTTTTCAATGTGCTTTATTGCATTGAATGCATTAAAGCACATGTACCAACCCGCATGCGGCAATACCGCGAACAATACCGTGGTAAAACCGCGGCAAACCACATGCGGTTTTCGAGTGCGTTTTGCCGCGGTTTTTTACCACGGGTGCGGTAATCTTTCAGACCCTGCGGCATTTTCTTAAGAAAATTCCGTTTTACAGTGCGCCTAAGGCATAACTTTTATACATTTGTTAGATTTGTGCACTAACTAGTATGGTTTCTTGTTTATTAGAAAATGCCCCTGCTGCTGCGGTACGGCAGCCCGAGAAAGTGGTGTCCACCAGGCAGGACATATTCCAAGGTAAGTTACCAATAGCCAATAGCTTTGCATTTATAAGGCGAGATTTATATGGTGCAGTTGCCGCATGTGGCTGAAGACTAGAGCCAAGAGTGAGGTCCAGCAAGTACCCGAGCTTGTCGGTAACATGTAGGTTATTGCAACCTCTGTGCTAATTAGTCCTCCCTAAACAGAGGCGGCGGTTTCCCAAATTCAGCAATCATGCCATTGGACCCTACTTTAAATATTAACAAGTAAGAATGGTGTAAGTTTGGGGTTTGGCGGTTCAGCTACCTTGTGTGGCTGTGGACTATGACCACTAGAAAGGCCACATAAATGGACAAATTTACGGATAAGCAAATTCATGCGAACATTCGCTATTGTGAGTGGGCATGTCTTTTCACTGTATTAGTCATCCCATAGCACGGAAGGTAATGCATTGAAATACAGTGATCATTGTATTGACCTGAAGCAGGAGCACCCTTGTAGAAATTGTAATGTTATATTGGGATATCGTGTTTCCTATAAGGAGACTTAATTATTTATTATCTTTCTGCAGAGCAACTTGCGGCTGTTCCTGAATTTAAGAGCCTCGGCGCTTTATTCAAGTCGTCTCCCGAACCAGTCGCCCTTACCGAATCCGAGACAGAATACGTCGTCCGATGCACAAAGCACACGTTTGCCAATCACATAGTGTTCCAGGTGAGATTCTCGCGGTGGCTGCTGTACACTATTATCAGGTCAAATGTCCACATTTAGTGACGCCTTTCTCTTTTATAGTTTGATTGCACCAATACACTGAACGATCAGATCCTGGAGAACGTCACTGTACAGATGGAGCCCATAGAGGGATATGAAGTCATCTGCTGTGTACCGGTGAAGTCCCTGTCCTACAACCAGCCCGGAACCTGCTACACTCTGCTGTCTATCCCCGAAGAAGACCTCTCTGCCTGTAAGGAATGGGGACACTGGGGCTAATTGTTTCTAATCGTATATTATTATATGCATAATCTTCAAGAAAGACTCCCATTTTTTTAACTTTCTTAAAGGGATCCTGTCATCAGAAATTTTGCACTAAACCTAAAAGATCCCCCCCTCTGCAGCTCCTGGGCTGCATTCTGGAGAGGTTCCTGTTGTTCTTGTGCCCCCTTTCTGACCAAAATAAAGACTTTATAAAGTGGTACCTTTTTGTATTCAGATTTTGATAATGGTACACGGGGGCGGGCTCTCTGGTGTCCGTTAGTCGGCCTCCCTGACGCTTTAGGCCGTCCCCCCATCGCACAATTTCAAAGAGGTGACGTGAGGTAAGCTGGCCAGCGCTTGCGCAGAACGGTGGTGGCGGCGGTGAAAGCGCGACCACGAGATTATGGGCGGGTACTTGCTGATGAAAGTCACAGTGCCGCCCATAATCTCGGGCATGCGCAACACATCACACTGTGCACATTGCACAGTCCCGCGAGAGTGGCACGGCGCATGCGCGAGATTATGGGCGGCCATAATCTCGCGCATGCGCCGTGCCACTCTCGCGGGACTGCAATGTGCAGTGTGACCGCTGGTGACGTGTTGCGCATGCGCGAGATTATGGGCGGCGCTGTGATTTTCATCAGCAAGTACCCGCCCATAATCTCGTGGTCGCGCTTTCACCGCCACCTCCACCATTCTGCGCAAGTGCTGGCCAGCTTACCTCACCTCTTTGAAATTGCGCGATGGGGACGGCCTAAAGCGACAGGGAGGCAGACTAACGGACACCAGAGAGCCCGCCCCCGTGTACCATTATCAAGACCTGAATACAAAAAGGTACCACGTTATAAAGTCTTTATTTTGGTCAGAAAGGGGGCACAAGAACAACAGGAACCTCTCCAGAATGCAGCCCAGGAGCTGCAGAGGGCGGATCTTTTAGGTTTAGGGCAAAATTTCTGATGACAGGTTCCCTTTAATTTGCTCCTTTTTTCTAGATTCATGTACATTCAGCTGCATGTTGAAGTTCACTGTTAAGGACTGCGATCCTAACACCGGTGAAGCTGACGAGGAGGGTTACGATGATGAGTATGTGGTAAGTAGATGTCATTTAATGGCTTCACCCAACTTTTCCATCCATGGGGCTTAAGGCTCCCCATCAGGGTAGGAGATAAATGGCAGCAGTGGCAAAAAGTAAGGTAGGGGAGCACTATTTGATGGGGACAGTTTGCTCCCTCTAGTCTATATGGCAGATGATCAGTCTCACCGTGACAGATCCGGGCGGTCACACAGTTGGGCTGGGTTGATTCTAGCTGTGGTTAAGTTGTTTTTGTGCCTTTTCTGCAGCTGGAGGACGTGGAGGTGACGGTGGTGGATCACATACAGAAGGTCCTGAAGCCGAACTTCAGTGCCGCATGGGACGAGGTGGGAGAGGAATTTGAAAAAGAAGAGACTTTCAACCTTTCCACCATCAAAACTCTGGAAGGTAAAACCTCTGTGTGCAGCTCATACAGGAGTAGTCTCAGTGGTCAGACATCGGCGGAGAATGTATATTGCATTTTCTATGTATTATTGAAGGCTCCACACTGTATACCTGTGGTTTTCTTCAGTTCTGTTATGGCAAACACTAAATGATGGAGACATTGTTTTATTCACAGATGCGGTTGGAAATGTAATAAAGTTCCTGGGAATGCAGCCATGTGAGCGGTCAGATAAAGTACCGGAGAACAAAAATGCTCACACCCTATACCTAGCGGGTAAGTTTTCTTCTGAGTTGTGTCCAAAGGGGAAAATATATAAAAAAAAAAAATAGATCAGGCTCAGAACAGGATAAGTAATGTAATATATGTACACAGTGACTGCACCAGCAGAATAGTGAGTGCAGCTCTGGAGTATAATACAGGATGTAACACACAGTGACTGCACCAGCAGAGTAGTGAGTGCAGCTCTGGAGTATAATATAGGATGTAACTCAGGATCAGTATAGGACAAGTAATGTATTGTATGTACACAGTGACTTCACCAGCAGAATAGTGAGTGCAGCTCTGGAGGATAATACAGGATGTAACTCAGGATCAGTACAGGATAGGTAATGTAATGTATGTACACAGTGACTGCACCAGCAGAATAGCGAGTGCAGCTCTGGAGTATAATACAGGAGGTAACTCTGGATCAGTACAGGACAAGTAATGTAATGTATGCACACAGTGACTGCACCAGCAGAATAGTGAGTGCAGCTCTGGAGTATAATACAGGATGTAACACACAGTGACTGCACCAGCAGAGTAGTGAGTGCAGCTCTGGAGTATAATATAGGATGTAACTCAGGATCAGTATAGGACAAGTAATGTATTGTATGTACACAGTGACTTCACCAGCAGAATAGTGAGTGCAGCTCTGGAGGATAATACAGGATGTAACTCAGGATCAGTACAGGATAGGTAATGTAATGTATGTACACAGTGACTGCACCAGCAGAATAGCGAGTGCAGCTCTGGAGTATAATACAGGAGGTAACTCTGGATCAGTACAGGACAAGTAATGTAATGTATGCACACAGTGACTGCACCAGCAGAATAGTGAGTGCAGCTCTGGAGTATAATACAGGAGGTAACTCAGGATCAGTACAGGACAAGTAATGTAATGTATGTACACAGTGACTGCACCAGCAGAATAGTGAGTGCAGCTCTGAAGTAGGATACAGGATATAACTCCGGATCAGTACAGGATAAGTAATGTATGTACACAGTGACTGCACCAGCAGAATAGCGAGTGCAGCTCTGGAGTATAATACAGGAGGTAACTCAGTATCAGTACAGGATAAGTAATGTAATATATTTCCAATGTGGCAGAACTAAATTGTACAGTAGTCCCGGTTCCCTGCTACCATGAGTCTTTCTGATTGTTTTTCAGGTGTATTTCGGGGAGGCCATGACATCTTGGTACGAGCAAAGTTGGTTCTGACAGACACCGTGACTATGCAGGTTACAGCCCGGAGCAAGGAGGAGTATCCGGTCGACGCCATTATGGCATCAGTTGGCTAAGGGTCGCAGCTTTTTTATGCTGCAGAAAGCAATGGCGTTACATTGTACAGTCATTAACCCTTTTCAGCCAAGAGGGTGCCTTGAACATATGGGAACACTACAGCATAGTATATTTCAATCCTCCTGGTTATACATTGCTCAGACCTCAGGCTGGGGCTTTGCAGATTACTAGTGATTTACCATTGCCTGTCTATTAAGAGGTGGGCAGGTTAAGGGTTAAAAAATATTACTGTCTTTGGGAATCCTGTAATTATCAGCTCTGCTTTTGTAACGAGCGAAAACATGATGATCTTTATCCTTGCCGATAAATTATTGACTAGGTATTGATTTCTTCGCCCCCCTCAGTCGGGATCTGATATAAGCGCTCTCCTCTTGCCAATTGTGGAGACCTAATTTCAATAAAGGTAGCCCTAGCGTTACTTAATTCTGCTTTCTCCATTTGACTGACTCTGGATATCTGTGCGCCCAAATCCGGGCTGCCATGGGAGCAAAAAACGTGATTATAGGAATATTGCCGAGGGTCCTCAGCTTAGAGGTCGTGGGATACTTCTCCCTACAGTCCTCTATAGTCAGCCATGCATTCATATATTGTATAGACACCATGAGAAATAGCCTGGAAAATACACATTGCACTCATACTACAAACAGACTGCACCCTGATGTTTCCTTAAAGAGGTGTGGCACCCCTAAATAAAATGACCAGGAATAATTTAAGGAATTGTCAGCATGTGCGACAGCGACTACTATAGACAATGAATGGGGCTGTAGTGAGCGTGTGCAACAAACCACTACCATAGACAGTGAATGGCGTGGTAGTCAGCACATGCGACAGCCACTACTATAGATGATGAATGGGCCTGTAGTGAGTGTGTGTGGCAGCCAGTAATATAGACAAGAGAAGCAGTAGTGAGCATGTGAGTGACAGCCACTACTATAGACGATGAATGGGACTGTAGTGAGCATGTGCAACAAACCACTACTATAGACGTTGGATGGAGCGTTAGTGAGCGTGTGCAACTGCCAGTACTACAGATGATGAATGGGGTGGTAGTGAGCGTGTGCAACTGCCAGTACTACAGATGATGAATGGGGTGGTAGTGAGCGTGTGCAATAGCCAGTATGATAGACTATGAACGGGGCAGTAATGCGCGTGTACGACAGCCACTACTATAGACAATGAATGGAGCAGTACAGTGTGTGCGAGAGCTACTACTATAGACGATAAGTGGGACGGTAGGGAGTGTGTGTGACCACCACTACTGTAGATAATGAATGGGGCGGTAGTGAGTGTGTGCGACCGCCACTACTATAGACCATGTGGCGGTAGTGAGCGTGTGCAACAAACCACTACTATAGACAGTGAATGGGGCGGTAGTGAGCACGTGCGACAGCCACTACAAAAGATGATGAATAGGGCGGTAGTGAGCGCGTGTGCAACAGCCAGTAATACGGATGATGAATGGGGTGGTAGTGAGCGTGTGCAACAGCCAGTAATACGGATGATGAATGGGGTGGTAGTGAGCGTGTGCAACAGCCAGTAATACGGATGATGAATGGGGTGGTAGTGAGCGTGTGCAACAGCCAGTAATACGGATGATGAATGGGGTGGTAGTGAGCACATGCGATAGCCACTACTATAGACGAAAAAGGTGGTAGTGAGCGTGTGCCATAGCAAGTACTACTGATGATGAATGGGTTGGTAGTAAGCGTGTGGAACAGACAATGAACGGGGCGGTAGTGCGAGTGTACGACAGCCACTACTATAGACAATCAATGGAACGGTAGAGCGTTTGCAACAGCTACTACTACAGACGATAAGTGGGACGATAGGGAGTGTCTGTGTGACCACCACTACTGTAGATAAGTGGGGCAGTAGTGAGTGTGTGCGACCACCACTACTATAGCTAATGAATGGCGCGGTAGTGAGTGTGTGCGACCGCCACTACTATAGACCCTGTGGCGGTAGTGAGCGTGTGCAACAGCCAGTCATACAGATGATGAATGGGGTGGTAGTGAGCGTGTGTGATAGTCAGTTCTATAGACAATGAATGGGGTGGTAGTGAGTGTGTGTGATAGTACTATAGACGATGAATGGGGTGGTAGTGAGCGTGTGTGATAGCCCGTACTATAGACGATGAATGGGGTGGTAGTGAGCGTGTGTGATAGCCAGCACTATAGACGATGAATGGGGTGGTAGTGAGTGTGTGTGATAGTACTATAGACGATGAATGGGATGGTAGTGAGTGTGTGTGATAGCCCGTACTATAGACGATGAATGGGGTGGTAGTGAGTGTGTGTGATAGTACTATAGACGATGAATGGGGTGGTAGTGAGCGTGTGTGATAGCCAGCACTATAGACGATGAATGGGGTGGTGGTGAGTGTGTGTGATAGCCAGCACTATAGACGATGAATGGGGTGGTAGTGAGCGTGTGTGATAGCCCGTACTATAGACGATGAATGGGGTGGTAGTGAGCGTGTGTGATAGCCTGTACTATAGACGATGAATGGGGTGGTAGTGAGCGTGTGTGATAGCCAGCACTATAGACAATGAATGGGGTGGTGGTGAGCGTGTGTGATAGCCAGCACTATAGACAATGAATGGGGTGGTGGTGAGCGTGTGTGATAGCCAGCACTATAGACGATGAATGGGGTGGTAGTGAGTGTGTGTGATAGCCAGCACTATAGACGATGAATGGGGTGGAAGTGAGCGTGTGTGATAGCCAGCACTATAGACGATGAATGGGGTGGTAGTGAGCGTGTGTGATAGCCAGCACTATAGACGATGAATGGGGTGGTAGTGAGCGTGTGTGATAGCCTGTACTATAGACGATGAATGGGGTGGTAGTGAGTGTGTGTGATAGCCAGCACTATAGACGATGAATGGGGTGGAAGTGAGCGTGTGTGATAGCCAGCACTATAGACGATGAATGGGGTGGTAGTGAGCGTGTGTGATAGCCAGCACTATAGACGATGAATGGGGTGGTAGTGAGCGTGTGTGATAGCCTGTACTATAGACTATGAATGGGGTGGTAGTGAGCGTGTGTGATAGCCTGTACTATAGACGATGAATGGGGTGGTAGTGAGCGTGTGTGATAGCCAGCACTATAGACGATGAATGGGGTGGTAGTGAGCGTGTGTGATAGCCTGTACTATAGACTATGAATGGGGTGGTAGTGAGCGTGTGTGATAGCCAGCACTATAGACGATGAATGGGGTGGTAGTGAGCGTGTGTGATAGCCAGCACTATAGACGATGAATGGGGTGGAAGTGAGCGTGTGTGATAGCCAGCACTATAGACGATGAATGGGGTGGTAGTGAGCGTGTGTGATAGCCTGTACTATAGACGATGAATGGGGTGGTAGTGAGCGTGTGTGATAGCCAGCACTATAGACGATGAATGGGGTGGTAGTGAGCGTGTGTGATAGCCAGCACTATAGACGATGAATGGGGTGGTAGTGAGTGTGTGTGATAGCCAGCACTATAGACGATGAATGGGGTGGAAGTGAGCGTGTGTGATAGCCAGCACTATAGAAGATGAATGGGGTGGTAGTGAGCGTGTGTGATAGCCAGCACTATAGACGATGAATGGGGTGGTAGTGAGCGTGTGTGATAGCCAGCACTATAGACGATGAATGGGGTGGTAGTGAGCGTGTGTGATAGCCTGTACTATAGACTATGAATGGGGTGGTAGTGAGCGTGTGTGATAGCCAGCACTATAGACGATGAATGGGGTGGTAGTGAGCGTGTGTGATAGCCAGCACTATAGACGATGAATGGGGTGGTGGTGAGTGTGTGTGATAGTCTGTACTACAGACGATGAATGGGGTGGAAGTGAGCGTGTGTGATAGCCTGTACTATAGACGATGAATGGGGTGGTGGTGAGTGTGTGTGATAGCCTGTACTATAGACGATGAATGGGGTGGAAGTGAGCGTGTGTGATAGCCAGCACTATAGACAATCAATCTATTGTGAGAGACAACAATAAAGTAATTATGGATCTGATCCGTCTGCGCTATTACAAGCTGGATTCAGGACGTGGCGTTATCCGTTGTTAAAGAAGATGAGATGCCGCTGTCCGTCCTCCGGGGCTTATCCACACGTTCCATCTTGAGACCTCAACAAGGGCGTTTGTGGAGATGTGAAGCCGGGATCCCCTCATTATGGAGCCGTCACCGCCAGCGCATCGCTCCTGCCCGGCAGACTGGAGTCATCACCGTCCATCAATGTGTATGAAGATACAAGAATAGGAGATCAAACGGGGAACAGCCTAAAGGGGGGAACCCCTGGAAAATAAGGATCTGCCGGACTTTCCCCTTTATTTATGCTTTTACTATTACTGCAGAATTATATATGTATATTTTTTTCTATTGCTCATAGCCCTTGCTTATATTCACACATTGTGGCCACGGTTTTTTTTCTCTTCTTACAAATTGCAGCCAAAAATGATGGGTTTCCCGTATTCCTGTTATCTCAGCAAAACCTGTGGCCTAATGTATTAGTTGCCTTTGTGTTTCTCATCCACTTTGTCTTGTGTCCATTGACATTCTTTTGCCCTAAATTCTTCAAAATCCCATTTGTGGTTTATTGATTTGTGAATCTGGAGTACATTTACGCAAAGATTTTGCAATTAAAAAAGCATCCAACCCCCACACAGCGTGACAAATATATACAAAAACAATAACAGGTGAATATGTAAAATAAATTAAGAGAATAAAACACAAAACTATTTTTGGAAATAATTTCTAGTAGAGATCCAATGTCCCAATCATGAGAAATTCAGTGAAACTCTTATGGAAATCAGGCAGGAAGTGCACTGGGGGCGTGTCACAGCACCTGAACTGCTTCTATTAAATCCGCCCCCAGTGCACTTCCTGCCTTTTTTGCATAGAGTTTCACAGGATTTTTCAGATGCCACCAGTGCACTTTCTACCTGGTTTGCATAGAATTTGACTGGGTTTCTCAGACACGCCCCCAGTGCACTTCCTGCCTGAGTTGCATAATTTCACTGGATTTCTAAGACACGCCCCAGTGTACTTGCTGCCTGATTTGCATAGAGTTTCACATGATTTCTCAGACACGCCCTCAGTGGATTTTCTGTTTGATTTGCATAGAATTTGACTGGATTTCTCACACGCTCCCAGTGCACTTCCTGCCTGATTGGCATAGAGTGTCTCTGAATTTCTCAGACACGCTCCAATGCGCTTCCTACCTGATTTGCATAGAATTTGGATTTTTTTTTCCAGACACGCCCCCAGTGCACTTCCTGCCTGATTTGCATAGTTTCACAGGCTGTCTCAGACACGCCCCCAGTGCACTTTCTGCCTGATTTACATATAATTTTTCTGGATTTCTCAGACACGCCCCCAATGCACTTCCTGTTTGATTTGGATAGAATTTGACTGGGTTTCTCAGACACGCCCCCAGTGCACTTCCTGTCTGATTTGCATAGTTTCTCTGCATTTCTCACACACCCCAATGCGCTTCCTACCTGATTTGCATAGAATTTGGATTTTTTTTATTTTTTCCAGACATGCCCCCAGTGCACTTCCTGCCTGATTTGCATAGTTTCTCTATATTTCTCAGACATGCCCCTGGTGCACTTCCTGCCTGATTTGCATAATTTCACTGGATTTCTCTGCCTGATTTGCATGGAATTTCACTGGATTTCTCAGACATGCCCCTGGTGCACTTCCTGCCTGATTTGCATAATTTCACTGGATTTCTCTGCCTGATTTGCATGGAATTTCACTGGATTTCTCAGACATGCCCCTGGTGCACTTCCTGCCTGATTTGCATAATTTCACTGGATTTCTCTGCCTGATTTGCATGGAATTTCACTGGATTTCTCAGACATACCCCAGTGCACTTTCAGCCTGATTTGCATAGTTTTCCTCTTCTGGCTGATTAACATGGAATTTGACTGGACACGCCCAGTGCACTTCTTGCCTGATTTGCATATAGTTTGTCATTTTTTTTCAGACACGCCCCCAATTGTTTATCTGATTTCCATAGACTTTGACTTGATTTCTCAGACACGCCCCCGATGCACTTCCTGCCTGATTTATATAGAATTTCTCTGGATTTCTCAGACACGCCTCCTGTGCACTTTCTGCCTGATTTGCATAGAATTCCACTGGATTTCTCATGACTGGAACAGACGAGCGCCTGTGCAGCCACACTGCTGACAGTTTCCTTTAAATCCATATTTACTCCTATCTACAGCTATGAAATAATAGATTATAAAAACTGTCCAGCAACAAAGTCTCTCCAGCAGATATGAGACTACAGCTCCCACCCTGCCATGGTGAGAGTAGTTGTAGTTATGCAGCAGCCTGTGAGAGCCAACATTGCAGCCTCTAAGACAGACATTTTAGCATTGGAACTACAAGTCCCAGCATTGTACAGCCACAGAGTCACGACAGCCGGAAAGCACACTACTGCAGCACTGCTCCTTGGCCCAGTGATGCGGGCTGTCAGTCATTCTCTGGCCACGCCCCTTCCCTCTAGGTCATGTGACCTGTTATGTAGTCTGCTGCCCCGCCTCCTCCTCAGACTCCCGCCAGGTGTCCCGGTGCCGTGTGTGTCCGGTGCGGGCTGCTCGTCACAGGCGGATTACAGGTCAGAGTCTGGTCTAATGTGCACATTTTCCTTATTGCGCTGTTCTGCTCCCTATTTGTCGGGAAACTACAACTCCCGGCATGCCTTTATAGCTTGTGGTGGCCAGGGAATGCTGGGAGTTGTAGTTTCTTGACCACTACATTACATTTTATAATTTTAATATCATTTTCTATTTCTTTTGTTTGGAACCACAACCCCCATCGTGTGATGCCACTTCTGAAACCTCCCTACAGCGGCTCTTGTGGGGTTTCACATCGGTCCCAGGAGGGCTGCTACATAAACTGAAAGTAACAGCTTTTCACTTTTAGATTTTATTTATTTTTTACATCTTTTATTATTTTTCATCATTTTAACTTTTCCAGGTTTTTGTTTCTCTGCATTGTCAACTGTAAAAACTATAAAAAAAGACATTCAAAAATTAGACTTTCCTATTAGGCTATATGAGCTCACTGATGGTTTCTCAGTTAACTCGTTCTGTAAGGAGCAACAGACGGAAACAGCAGGCAGACGGTACAACGATCTCATTGAAATTCAATAGCAAATTAACCAGAAATACAGGAGTTTAAGTAATGGAGAAAATAAAAATTCCACTTCGGCGCCCGACCCCCTTTTAATACCTCTGTTTTTCAGGACTGATTCCAAGATGTGTGGCCGCACGGCCTGCACCCTGTGCCCGGAGGACGTCAGTAAATGTTGTGAATATAAAGACAAACAAGGGCAAAGAAAGTGTCCGCAATGGAGGGACGGGGACGCCGAGAAATACCAACCGTCCTACAATAAAAGCCCTCAGTCCAACAGCCCCGTCCTCCTGTCCATGAGGCATTTTCAGAAGGTAACGTCCAGCTGGGGGGGAGTCGGCTCTGGTATAGAGAAGGAAGGGGGGAGTCAGCGCAGGGGAGGAGAAGGGGTGGGTTGGCGCAGGTATGTAGGAGGAGGGTGGGGGACGGCGCAGGTATGGAGAAGGAGTGGGGGATGGCGCAGGTATGGAGAAGGAGTGGGGGACGGCGCAGGTATGGAGAAGGAGTGGGGGACGGCGCAGGTATGGAGAAGGAGTGGGGGACGGCGCAGGTATGGAGAAGGAGTGGGGGACGGCGCAGGTATGGAGAAGGAGTGGGGGACGGCGCAGGTATGGAGATGGAGGGGGGGACGACGCAGGTATGGAGATGGAGGGGGGGACGACGCAGGTATGGAGATGGAGGGGGGGACGACGCAGGTATGGAGATGGAGGGGGGGGACGACGCAGGTATGGAGATGGAGGGGGGGGACGGCGCAGGTATGGAGATGGAGGGGGGGACGACGCAGGTATGGAGATGGAGGGGGGGGACGGCGCAGGTATGGAGATGGAGGGGGGGGACGACGCAGGTATGGAGATGGAGGGGGGGACGACGCAGGTATGGAGATGGAGGGGGGGGGACGACGCAGGTATGGAGATGGAGGGGGGGGGACGACGCAGGTATGGAGATGGAGGGGGGGGGACGACGCAGGTATGGAGATGGAGGGGGGGGGACGACGCAGGTATGGAGATGGAGGGGGGGACGACGCAGGTATGGAGATGGAGGGGGGGGACAACGCAGGTACGGAGATGGAGGGGGGGGGACGACGCAGGTACGGAGATGGAGGGGGGGGACGACGCAGGTACGGAGATGGAGGGGGGGGAACGACGCAGGTACGGAGATGGAGGGGGGGACGACGCAGGTACGGAGATGGAGGGGGGGACGACGCAGGTACGGAGATGGAGGGGGGGACGGCGCAGGTACGGAGATGGAGGGGGGGACGACGCAGGTACGGAGATGGAGGGGGGGACGACGCAGGTACGGAGATGGAGGGGGGGACGACGCAGGTACGGAGGAGGAAGGGGGGGGTCGGCGCAGGTATAGAGGAGGAAGGGGGGGGTCGGCGCAGGTATGGAGGAGGAAGGGGGGGGTCGGCGCAGGTATGGAGGAGGAAGGGGGGGGTCGGCGCAGGTATGGAGCGAGGGGGGAGTTCACTAGAATAATTCATCAATGTGTAGATTGGGGGATCATGACACCTATTACTTCTCTCTGATCACTGCAGTCCTTGTGCCACAGAAGGCAGTTGGTCCCCCCACAATCACCTAATATAGTGGACCCCCGCAGCTTATAGGGTCGGCCATAACCTTCCTGCAGACGCTTGTACTTTGCACATGATTGTTCCAGAGCATCAATCAGTTTGCAAATTGTCTTTGGTGACAAAACAGTCCACTCCCCTTTATTCTCTGCAGCTCCCCTTTAGTGTCTGCAGCTCCCCTTTAGTGTCGGCAGCTCCCCTTTAGTGTCGGCAGCTCCCCTTTAGTGTCTGCAGCTCCCCTTTAGTGTCTGCAGCTCCCCTTTAGTGTCTGCAGCTCCCCTTTAGTGTCTGCAGCTCCCCTTTAGTGTCTGCAGCTCCCCTTTAGTGTCTGCAGCTCCCATGCTGTCTTTGGTGTTTTCTTGGTTACAATTACAAACAAATCCTTTATAGCCAAATCCTGCAGTTATGTGGGGACGGATAAAGGATATGAGACCCCCAGGAGCGACATGACTGTACCCAGCCCCCGTACAGATATTAGACTCAATGCCGGAGTTTTCTAATTTCTATTAAAAAATAAATAATTTAAACTTATTATGTAATAAGCAGTTTTGCAAATTTCACTTTTTTTATTATTTTTTTTTTTTATATTTTTTTTTTATAAATGTCCTAGAAGATTTTTTTTAGAAGATCTCTGCTTGTGGTTGGTGAATGGAAACCTTCGTTGTTTGCACTTTTTCTGCGGCTCTGTATGATCTGTTCTGTTTGGAGCCGTGATCAGATTGAGCTGAGATCTTGAAATCTGTGATCATCAAACCCTGTGTAAGCACTTTCTTCTCTTCCAGGATGCTGATTCTTCGGAGCGAGTCCTCGCCGCCATGCGCTGGGGACTTATCCCCTCCTGGTTCCCTGAAACAAACCCATCGAAAATGCAGTATAGCACCAACAACTGCCGCAGCGACACCATGAGCGAGAAGACTCTGTACAAGGCAAGTGTAATTTCTCATCAACCCAGATAGTACTGGGGTGCATGTTTCGGGGCCCCGCTGGCTGGGGTGCATGTTTGGGGGCCTCCATTGGCTGGGGTGCATGTCTGGGGATCCCCATTGGCTGGGGTGCATGTTTGGGGGTCCCCATTGGCTGGGGTGCATGTTTGGGGGTCCCCATTGGCTGGGGTGCATGTCTGGTGGTCCCTCATTGGCTGGGGTGCATGTCTGGGGGTCCCCATTGGCTGGGGTGCATGTCTGGGGGTCCCCATTGTCTGGGGTGCATGTCTGGGGGTCCCCATTGGCTGGGGTGCATGTCTGGGGGTCCCCATTGGCTGGGGTGCATGTCTGGGGGTCCCCCATTGGCTGGGGTGCATGTCTGGGGGTCCCCCATTGGCTGGGGTGCATGTCTGGGGGTCCCCCATTGGCTGGGGTGCATGTCTGGGGGTCCCCCATTGGCTGGGGTGCATGTCTGGGGGTCCCACTGGATGGGTTATCAGCTGTTCTTTATGCCTGTTTTTTTTTTTTTTTTTTCCTGCAGGGGCCGTTTTTTAAAGGCCGACGATGTGTGGTTCTCGCTGATGGATTCTATGAGTGGAGACGGCAGGACGGGGAGAAGCAGCCGTACTTTATTTACTTCCCACAGGTCAAGTCTGAACAGGTGGCGGGGTATATAAAAACGTCTCGTCTACTGAGCTATACTCCACTGTTTTCGAGATCTCTGCTGCCATTAAACTGACCGTTGTTTATGTTCCGGAGATTCTAAATAAATCTGTTTTGATTTGTATCTTTTTCTCTCCAGTCTGAAGACACTAAGGACGGTCCTGATGGAGGGAGTCAGCGGCTGCTCACCATGGCCGGGCTGTTTGACTGCTGGGAGCCCCCGGGTGGAGGAGGAGACCCTCTATATTCCTACACTATTATCACAGTGGACGCCTCCAAAAGTATGAACTGGATTCATGACCGGTAAATGATCCCTTCTCCCTTATCCGCACAAGAGGTCCTCCTGCGTGTTGCCCCTTCCGTGTCTCCCACTGATGTCAGTGGACATTAGTCTGTACACACAGCTGTATGTCCAGTTAGGGGGGGGAAGACTTGGATTACTGATTGTCTCGTGCTTACACCCCTTATCGGTTCGTCTTCAGGTCATGGCGCTTGTCATAGTGTAACTCGTGAAAGTGCCGACCTCTGATCGCTCTGTTTCGCGCCTCTGCTGCACGGTTTCTTGTTGACTCAGAGCCGGCGAAGCGGAAAGCGTCTCTGCCTGCACATACAGGGTCGTCAGGTCATTTCCCTTTTCTAGACTGAGATTATGTTTTTATCTTGTATTTCTGTATAAGATATATACAGTACCTACCAAAAGTTTGGACACACCTTCTCATCTCTAGAACAACTGTTAAGAGGAGACTTTGTGCAGCAGGCCTTCATGGTAAAATAGCTGCTAGGAAACCACTGCTAAGGACAGGCAACAAGCAGAAGAGACTTGTTTGGGTGAAAGAACACAAGGAATGGACATTAGACCAGTGGAAATCTGTGCTTGGTCTGATGAGTCCAAATTTGAGATCTTTAGATCCAACCACCGTGTCTTTGTAGAAAAGGTGAACGGATGGACTCTACATGGCTGGTTCCCACCGTGAAGCATGGAGGAGGAGGTGTGATGGTGTGGGGGGGCTTTGCTGGTGACACTGTTGGGGATTTATTCAAAATTGAAGGCATACAGAACCAGCATGGCTACCACAGCATCTTGCAGCGGCGTGCTATTCCATCCAGTTTGCGTTTAGTTGGACCATCATTTATTTTTCATCAGGACAATGACCCCAAACACCCCTCCAGGCTGTGTAAGGGCTATTTGACTAAGAAGGAGAGTGATGGGGTGCTACGCCAGATGACCGGGCCTCCACAGTCACCAGACCTGAACCCAATCGAGAAGGTTTGGGGTGAGCTGGACCGCAGGGTGAAGGCAAAAGGGCCAACAAGTGCTAAGCATCTCTGGGAACTCCTTCAAGACTGTTGGAAAACCATTTCCGGTGACTCCCTCTTGAAGCTCATCAAGAGAATACCAAGAGTGTGCAAAGCAGTAATCAAAACAAAAGGTGGCTACTTTGAAGAACCTAGAATATAAAACATATTTTCAGTTGTTTCACACTTTCTTGTTAAGTATTGCATTCCACATGTTGTAATTCATAGTTTTGATGCCTTCAATGTGAATCTACAATTTTCAGAGTCTTGAAAATAAAGAAAACTCTTTGAATGAGAAGGTGTGTCCAAACTTTTGGTCTGTACTGTATTTATATAATTTTTGTAGTTTGAGCTATGGAGGGATTATTGGGCGCCACTGGAGATGAATGGTCTTGTCACTACCTTCTCCGAGACCCCCTGCCTGACTCACCAGAATGGCTGCGGAACTGACGGGGTTGCAATTGTATGTAATGGAAAACGCCGTGGAATTAACAGCGCTATAAAAATGAATAAATGTATTATTATTATTATTATTATTATTATTATTATTATTATTATTATCTCTTCCTTCGGACTCAATTCTGCTCCTTTAATTCATTTTTGTCCTATCTCGGTTGTCAGGATGCCGGCTATTCTAGACGGCGATGAGGAGATCCACAAATGGTTGGACTTTGGAGAGGTTCCTGCTAAAGAAGCGCTGAAGCTAATACACCCCATCGAAAGCATCACCTACCACCCAGTGTCCACCATAGTGAACAACTCTCGGAACAACAGCCCTGAATGTGTCGCTCCCATCATTCTGCAGAAGAAGAAGGCAAGTCTGCAAAATGCGGCATAACCATTCCCCGACCGCGAGATAGATATAAATGATATTATTTTATTTTTTGCTCATTTAGTCTTTTCTTGTTGTTGTGCTTTTGTTTTTTTCCCCCTTCCCTTTTTCAAAGAGCTTTAACTAGATCTCTCCAGCCACATATGAACCATATGAAGACTATTTATTTTTCCCGTTCATTGTTTACTGCGTAGGTTTATTTGTCATGGCAATTTTTAAACATCCTTCCTTATATATCTACAATATACAATATTATATACAATATTTTTTTGCAAGGGAATCTGTAAGGTGATTTTTCTAGTACAATACTAATATTATCTGTAAATAGGTCTTAAGGAGACCTTTTAGGATCAGTAAATTTTATTGTTCTACCTTACCCTGTTATCTTGTTGTAAGCTCCATAGAAGTCAGAGTGACTTAGTAACTAGTCAAGCATATGTAAATACAAACTGCATATGCCCTGCTCCCTCCTTCCAACTCTGTGATGGTATAAGTGATACTAAATCCGAACTGAATTTGCCCTGCTGCCCCCACCTCTCAGAAGTGATAGTGAATGCAGTGGGAGGGGGGAGCAGTGAATATGCAAATTGGTATTTACATATACTTGACTAGTGTGCAGGAGACACTTAAGCTGGTGTCACACTAAACGACAGCGACAACGACGTCGCTGTTACGTCACCATTTTCGGTGACGTAACAGCGACCTTGTAAGTCGCTGTTATGATCGCTGCTTAGCTGTCAAACACAGCAGAAGCAGCGATCATAAGGTCGCTGTGCTACATGTGCAGAGAGCAGGGAGCCGCGCTTAGCGCTGGCTCCTTGCTCTCCTGCAGCACACATTGGGTTAATTAACCCGATGTGTGCTGCAGCTACATGTCACAGTTCAGAGAGCAGGGAGCCGCGCTTAGCGCTGGCTCCTTGCTCTCCTGCAGCACACATCGGGTTAATTAACCCGATGTGTGCTGCATCTACATGTCACAGTTCAGAGAGCAGGGAGCCGCGCTTAGCGCTGGCTCCTTGCTCTCCTGCAGCACACATCGGGTTAATTAACCCAATGTGTGCTGCATCTACATGTCACAGTTCAGAGAGCAGGGAGCCGCGCTTAGCGCTGGCTCCTTGCTCTCCTTGCTACAGTATGCATCGGGTTAATTACCCGATGCATACTGCAGCCACATGTCACAGTGCAGGAGCCGGCGCTGGCAGCAAGAGCGGAGGCTGGTAACCAGCGTAAACATCGGGTAACCAGGGAAAGTGCTTCCCTTGGTTACCCGATGTTTACGCTGGTTACAGCTTACCGCAGCTGCCAGTGCCGGCTCCTGATCGCTTCATTTCGTCGCTCTCTCGCTGTCACACACAGCGATGTGTGTGTCACAGCGGGAGAGTGACGACCAAAAAATGAAGCTGGACATTCAGCAACGACCGGCGACCTCACAGCAGGGGCCAGGTCGTTGCTGGATGTCACACACAGCGACAGCGACGGGACGTCGCTGCAACGTCACAGAAAATGGTGACGTAGCAGCGACGTCGTTGTCGTCGTCGTTATGTGTGACACCAGCTTTAATTCTATGGAGCTTACAACAAGATAACAGGATAAGGTAGAACAATAACATAACATTTACTGATCCTGAAAGGTCTCCTAAAGCCCTACTTAAAGATAACATTAGTATTGTACTACAAAATCACCTGACAGATTCCCTTTAAACCTTCACTTATATTAGGAGTCTCGAAGCTGCGATTGTCTGTAGTATTTACTGCAGTCCTTCAGTATTGTATATAGTAATATTTTTTTTAGTAATTATGACGATCTCCCATGAAGTTCACATTGGTGTACACAGATGGCAGCAACAGCTTAGGGTACTTTCACACTTGCGTTGTTTTCCTTCCGTTACAATCCGCCCTTTTGGAAACCAGCGGAATCCGTTAACGGATTCCGCTGTTTCCCATAGACTTGTATGGTTGACGGATTGTACCAAAAGGACCTGCGTTGCTTCCGCTGGGTGACGCTCCGTTGCTTCCGCCCAGCGGGAGGAACGCAGCATGTAACGTTGTTTTGAGCAGCGGAATCCTCAGGATTTCACTGCGCATGCTTTGCTTTTTTTTTTTTTTTTTAAATCACAAACTTTATTTTGTCTCACAGTGGCCGAACATCCAGCTGAGCGCTCGCCCGCCGGCAAGTGACAGCGCTCAGCTGAGCGCTCGCCCGCCGGCATGCTCGGCCGCCGGCAAGTGACAGCGCTCAGCTGAGCGCTCGCCCGCCAGCATGCTCGGCCGCCGGCAAGTGAGAGCGCTCAGCTGAGCGCTCGCCCGCCGGCATGCTCGGCCGCCGGCAAGTGACAGCGCTCAACTGAGCCACCAGCCGCCGGCTATTGAGAGCGATCAGCTGATCGTTCACAATAGTCTGCTGCCGGTAACTGTAAAGAAAAAAAAAAAAAAAAAAGCTTTCCGTTGTTTTGTACGATCCGTAGCATCCGTTGTTCCACTATATGCAACGCATCCGTTGCATCCGTAACACAACGCAATGCTACGGATCCCGTCCAACGCAAGTGTGAAACTAGCCTTAACAAAATAAGACTGTGATAACTGGTTCCAGTCCAGGATGATTGAGAATCCTTTGCCCGCCTGATCCACATTAATAGTCCTATGTGTATATTCTTACAGGAGCCTGCTCTCAGCGCCAGCAGTAAGAAAATGTTGGCATGGCTGCAAAATAAATCTCCCAAGAAGGAGGAACCAGAAGGGGTTAAACCGGCTAAACTTTCTCAGCTGGCTTTGTCACCCAAGAAGACGAGTGCCGGGTTAATGCACCAGTGGCTGAAGAAAGAAGGGGAGCCGTCACCTAAGAAGCCGAGGAGATAGTGTGGCCTGGGCACTACAAATACCAGCACAGCATTGCCTTGTGTACTGTATGGTTTTATACACTTTGTTAATGAGGTTCTGTTCCACGTTTCTGGTCTTTGCACCGGGACGATCCACTTTACACTGTTGGTTCCAAGTAAGAATCCACGACGATAAATTTAATAACTCGTCATAGAAGTCGGCACTTTTATAAGAGACTGAGCTGTGCCTGTATCCAACTGAAAAGGACACTGAGGGGAGGAGCTTTGTGAGTATTATCTGCTGCTTTAGACCAATCAGCATCACAGGCATTGTTCTCGGCAATGCTGATTGGTGCAGATCCATCTGCGCAGTGCTCCGCCCTTGTGTCCTTTTTAGTAGGATGCTCACAGAGTTTAAAGTCTTTGAACCTTGAAATATTTGTATTTCAGTCATTAAATGTCATCTTCATGATGGAAGGTTGTGTTTTTGTGTTGGTTTCTCCCAATACACGGCTGGTGCCTTCCTGCAGCTGATGGTTATGGAGGAAACAACTTGAAACTCGTCTCCTGACATTTCATTGATGACCTTTCTTTTAGCATTTTTGACCTCTGAAAGGGACAGGTGTATGTACAATTTTAATAGAAAATACAGTTTGTTTTTTTTTATATGTGTATTTTGGTCTTCTGATGTAACAAAATAAAAGTTTTAAGCCGTTGACTTAAATAAAACTGTTTTAATAAAAAAAAAATTGACTCTAGATTATATGAATAGGATCTGTCAATGGAACGGTCATGAATGTTTCCTATTACAATCACAATACATATTGGTGAGCGAGGAACGAAGGTCTATAAAATGAGCAGAACATTCAACAGGAAAATTTGGATGGACTCTAATCCTTCCTCTGCTATAAATTTAAAGGGAATTGGTTAGCAGGTTTTTGCTGTTATGTAGGGGCAGAGACCCTGATTCCAGCAATGTGTTACTTACTAGACTGCTTGGTGCAGTTTTGATAGAATTCCTGGGTTCTTTTTTTCTGCTGTAGATATAGCAGGGCTCGGACTGCTGAACTGTGTATAACCCCGCCCACACCATTGATTGGCAGCTTGTTGATAAATCACTGGTGGGGGCAGGGTTATACAGATTAGCCAGACTGGTCTAATCCTCTGTTTTAATAATCTGCTAATAAAACACTGATTGTATCGAAACTACGGCACATATCCTAATAAGTGATAAATCCCTGGAAACAGATAAATATAAGCAATTTTATGTTTTACTGCTTGTTAAAGTTTTTAGCCTTTCTTGAGATATTAACGCTTTTGTTTACAGCTTGTTGCCTTAGAGACCAACCACTCCTGCTAGACAGCAGTCCCTCCACAATTCTTCTTAGAGCTCTTTCTCTTGAGCACTACTTTGAAGCTGCCAGGATTGCTGGAACGCGCCGTTACCTCCCGATCTCACCCAAGCGTAAGGCTATGTGCCCACGGGGACAGTGTCCTGCGGATATATCAGCAGGACATTCCGCAGGAGCTCCCAGAAATCCGCAGCACAACTTTGTCTGTTTCCATGCTGCGGTTTTCTTGCGGAATGTCGTGCGGATATGGTGCGGGCATTCTGCATTGAGGATACAGTACCATGGCTTCGGCACTGCATCCTCAATGCAGAACAAGTGCTGCAGTGATCGGGTGTTCATACTTACCTCCATCATGCAGCACCTCGCTTTCCGGCAGCCGGGTCAGTCTGTCATCGTCTGCTGCACTGTGCAGGAGAAGGTGGGCGGGCCTGAACTAGCTCCGGCTGTCACATGACCGGAGCTTGTGCAGGCCCCGCCCACCTCTTCCTTCCTGTACCTGGATCCACTGCGCTGCTGTACACCGGACGGAGAAAGTGACTCGGGTGTCTGCTATCAAGGCAGGTAAGTATATGGGACCCTGCGGAGAAATCCGCAGGAATAATTGATATGCTGCTGATTTTTCCGCAGGGAAATCCGCATTATTTCCGCTGCGGAAAAATCCGCAGCGTGGGCATAGCATTTCCCAAATGCCATAGAAATGGCTGGGGAGTAGCTGTGCTGCAGATTTTTGAAAAATCCGCGGAATTTCCGCGAAAAATCCGCGGCAAATTCCGCGCATTTTCCGCAGCGTGGGCACATAGCCTTAGTGCAGTGCTCACAATCTCTGTAGCAGCGGTGGTCGGTCTCCAAGGCAACAAGCTGTAAACAAAAGTTAAGTGTTAATATCTCAAGGACGGCTGCAAATTTTAATAAGCAGTAAATTGCAAAAGTGCTTGTTTTTATAAGTTCTTTCTGATAATATTCATCTATGAGAGTGGGAATAATCCTACAATAATGGGGGAACTGATAGGTTCAGTTTAAAAAAAATAAATAGGGATCGGGTCAGTCTGGGGCCCCAAAACCTGATAGTGCAGGCTTCCTTATATTAGATCTGGGGATCAGGTACAAATATAAGCAAAATATCAAAAGGCCACTTTCATACACAAAGGCTGCCTCTGCTTTTCATGTCCCCCTCTCTTTCCCATTAATAATAATCTTTCTATAGCGCCAACATATTCCGCAGCGCTTTACAATTCAGGAGGATTGTATACAAGCAAGTAACAGAAAATACAATATTTAGAGGAAAAAAAAATAATTTTACTCCTTGGGGGCTCCGAGCGTAGTTTTAAATATAATGTCATTTCTTGGGGGGGGGGGGGGTCCTCGTAGTTATTACACAACAGTTAAAGGGTTAATTAAATGGGCCATGGATAAAGATGTATATCATTTAAAGATGGTTACCAATAATTCGCCATTAGCAGACGTTTCTTAGTCTCAATATAGTTTAGGAAACTTTTCCACCAATCAGACCGCAGGATCCTTTCTATCAGTTTTTGGAACGTTCGATACAAAACAACAGAACGCGGAGACTAAGGAGGGGGCGTGTCTATGCAAATCAAGGATGACGGGTTGTCCACTGAGAAGGGGGGCGCTGGAATACTAACCAATCAGTGTGTTCAGCGCTGTAGGCTAGGCTGGAGTGGGCGGGGCTTGGCGGCAGTACAGCGCTGACCGTGGCGGAGGGCAGATCTCTCGACGGGTGATCCCGGATAACGCGTTTACCGAGCACGGTACGTCCCCGCCGGCCGCGCGCCCCGCGCTACTCCCGACACCCTCCGCTAATGGTGCGTCTCTCCCCCGCAGGTGTGAACATGTCAGGACGAGGGAAATCCGGCGGTAAAGCCCGGGCCAAGGCTAAGTCCCGTTCCTCCAGGGCCGGGCTGCAGTTTCCAGTAGGCCGTGTCCACCGGCTGCTCCGGAAGGGGAATTACGCCGAGCGGGTCGGAGCCGGCGCCCCCGTGTACCTGGCCGCCGTGCTGGAGTACCTGTCCGCCGAGATCCTGGAATTGGCCGGTAACGCTGCCCGGGACAACAAGAAGACGCGCATCATCCCCCGGCACCTGCAGCTGGCGATCCGCAACGACGAGGAGCTGAACAAGCTGCTGGGGGGGGTGACCATCGCCCAGGGGGGCGTCCTGCCCAACATCCAGGCCGTGCTGCTGCCCAAGAAGACGCAGAGCTCCAAGAAATGAGGCGCCGGCGACCCCCACACCAGCACCGACCGATCTGATCGGCCGACCGCATCTGCATCACCCCAGATTTTCCTCATCTCCTCCTGCAAGGGTTAATGTCCATTAGTGCAAATTTTTACCCTCACAGGGGTGCAGGGGTTAACTCGGTCTTGCTCCCAATCGTATGCACAGGGCACAGTTCTGCAAGGGTTAAACCAGGGGCGTAACTACATAGGTGCAGGGGTTCCAATCACATCTGTTACCATGAGTTGTCAGTTACGCTGCGGGGTTAAACCCTGTCCCCTTGTGCACGGAGCGGTCCTCCAGGGGTTAATTCCTATCCTGCACCCAATAGACTTGGGGTTTCTCGGAGTGCAGCGGCCCCCAGGCCCAGACGCTTCTCTGCCTTAGACCCCAGTATTACCCTGCCCATTTATCTCATATTCTACATTCAGCCCCATAGTGACCCCTGTGCCCGGATCGGCCCCTGGAGCTCTCGGTGACCCTTGTGCCCGGATCGGCCCCCGCCGGAGCTCTCGGTGACCCTTGTGCCCGGGTCGGCCCCCGCCGGAGCTCTCGGTGACCCTTGTGCCCGGGTTGGCCCCCGCCGGAGCTCTCGGTGACCCTTGTGCCCGGGTTGGCCCCCGCCGGAGCTCTCGGTGACCCTTGTGCCCGGGTTGGCCCCCGCCGGAGCTCTCGGTGACCCTTGTGCCCGGGTTGGCCCCCGCCGGAGCTCTCGGTGACCCTTGTGCCCGGGTTGGCCCCCGCCGGAGCTCTCGGTGACCCTTGTGCCCGGGTTGGCCCCCGCCGGAGCTCTCGGTGACCCTTGTGCCCGGGTTGGCCCCCGCCGGAGCTCTCGGTGACCCTTGTGCCCGGGTTGGCCCCTGCCGGAGCTCTCGGTGACCCTTGTGCCCGGGTTGGCCCCCGCCGGAGCTCTCTGTGACCCTTGTGCCCGGATTGGCCCCCGGTGACCCCCTGTGCCCGGATGGGCCCCCGGAGCTCTCGGGGTGACCCCCTGTGCCCGGATGGGCCCCCGGAGCTATCGGGGTGACCCCCTGTGCCCGGATCGGCCCCCGGAGCTCTCGGGGTGACCCCCTGTGCCCGGATCGGCCCCCGGAGCTCTCGGTGACCCCTGTGCCGTGCCCGGATCGGCCCCCGGAGCTCTCGGTGACCCCTGTGCTGCGCCCGGATCGGCCCCCGGAGCTCTCGGTGCCCCCTGTGCCGTGCCCGGATCAATTCCCAGAGCTCTCGGTGACCCCTGTCCCCGAATCGGCCCTCGGAGCTCTCGTTGCCCCCCTTTGCCCGGATCAGCCCCCTCGGAGTCACTTCTGCTGGTGTGGGGGTGCAGCGCTCGCCCCTCTGCACTGCTCCCTCTCGTTCTGGATTTTCCATACTCTCCACCTTCTAGACTGTTCCCCCTTAGTTCCGGCTGTGGTCGCTCGTCGTGTTTTTAGGGTTCTCATGTTGTGCTGTATCGTAATGTTTCTCCAAGTTGTCAGGAAGGAGCCTACACAAGTTCTCGGTTGTCACGGACATGGCCGCTGCTTAACCCTGTCTGCACTGAGCAAAATGTCACAATGGCATTTATATTGGACCGTGGGGAGGGGGGTCAGATCTGGGGGCTTTTATGACAGGTTCTATAGGAACTTGTATGGAGGGGCAGCTTTCCGGGTGTATTGGTCACGCGCCATGAGAAGCGCATTTTTAATAATGTGAATATATATATATTTTTTTGTTTATTTTACCATGATGTACTGGGGATTTATCCCTTTAATTTTCATCTATCTTTGCAATGTGGTTCGGAAGTGGAGAAGTGCCCCTGTACAGAGACGTCACCCCAATACTATAACTGCATAGGTCCCACAGTGCACCCCAATACGGACCCCCTGCGGGTCCACATTGAATAGGCTCCCCATTAAAGTCTTAGCACCTTAGATAAGAATAATGGATGATCCTGAGCACTTTAATAATGTGTGCCAAGTATGGCTATATATATATATATATATATATATATATATATATATATATATACTGTGTATGATGTGCGGGTGTCAGCGCCCCGGCTTCATTATACGAACAGACAGAAACCACACAAGAAAAGTTATATAATGTAAGTACAGTCACTACGAGCAATATCTACAGCAAAGGTAACATACGTATCCTGGATTATACTCCAGAGCTGCACTCACTATTCTGCTGGTGCAGTCGCGATGTACATAAATTACTTATCCTGTATTATACTCCAGAGCTGCACTCACTATTCTGCTGGTAGAGTCACTGTGTACATACATTACTTATCCTGTATTATACTCCAGAGCTGCACTCACTATTCTGCTGGTGCAGTCACTGTGTACATACAGTACATTACATTACTGATCCTGAGTTACATCCTGTATTATACCCCAGAGCTGCACTCACTATTCTGCTGGTGCAGTCACTGTGTACATACAATACATTACTATTATACTCAAGAGCTGCACTCACTATTCTGCTGGTGGAGTTATTGTGTACATACATTACTGATCCTGTACTGATCCTGTTACATCCTGTATTATACTCCAGAGCTGCACTCACTATTCTGCTGGTGCAGTCACTGTGTACATACACTACATTACTGATCCTGTACTGATCCTGTTACATCCTGTATTATACTCCAGAGCTGCACTCACTATTCTGCTGGTGCAGTCACTGTGTACATACACTACATTACTGATCCTGTACTGATCCTGTTACATCCTGTATTATACTCCAGAGATGCACTCCGTACAGAATGACTCTCCCAGCAGAATAGTGAGTGCAGCTCTGGGGTATAATACAGGTAATGTACGTGCACAGTGACGCTTTCCTGTTTCATCTGTTCTGTATAATGAAGCTTGTGCCTGATTCCCCCATGTTGGTGTCTCCTGCAGTGATGCAGCAGGACCCGCTCACGTCTTCACCTCCATGCTGACTGTTCTCGGCGGTTTGTTCCCCAGAGCTGACCTGTCTCAGGAGCTGGGTGGGCAATGTACCTTTTGTGGGTTGATGTCTATGGAAGTTCTTATGTTCTGACTCCCAACGTGTTACTGTCCGGCGGCCGCACTGCGACTCCAAGAGACGTTTTGTGAATGGTCGGTGATCACTGGTTTATTATATTGTGTCCCATTTCTATACGTATTATACCGATTAGTATTGGCCCTGATAGTTTTGTCTCCGTTACAAGAAGCTTTCAGGGACCATCGTGTCTGGTTAGGTTGTAACGTTTCCGGCAAGGAAAGGGTTAACTTATTTCATTTCAGTTGGGGTTGAATTTAAAATCGGGGGCTGTGAGATGAGGCCCGGGAGGGGGGAGGGCTGTCGTATATGATGCTCACCTGGGGGTCACACAAGGACATGGTGTCCCATCCATCACATGTAAAAAATGGATCAAAACCATATTTTGGTACAAGTTTGATTCTGGTATGAACCCCTCAGCAGGAGCCACCCGAGAGCCCCTGTGAGCCGGGACTTGTACACAAGTTTAGGGGGGAGGAGTACTTGTACACAAGTTTGGGGGGGAGGGGTATGTTTTGTGTTTCGCCCCATGTATCACCAGCTCCACTAGTATAGTGAGCGTCGGACCCATCGGCAAGTGTCGCCACATTGCAGATGCGCCCCGTCCTGACCAGTCTGTCTTCTGGTGCTCTCGCAGCGGCTTGTTCTGGCCCCATTGACTTTGTGGACACTGAAGATGGTGATGGCAGAGGATTTCCGTTCTTTCCTATCTGTTTGGATCGTCTCGCGTCGTTTCTAGAAGCACTTTACTGAATAGCGTGCAATATTGTTTATAAATGAGAAAATGTCTTTTTCTATTTAATGTGTCAATAAATTTCCCTGTTTTAATTGAAACGTCTTCAGCCTTCGTTACTGTGTATTCTGTGGTCACCATGGGGGTCTGGGCTGGAGGGGTCTCCAGGAGGTTAATATTGACGCCCCGACCTCCGCTGAACCTCTTTGCCGCTGGAGTCTGCGGCAAATGTACAGCCCCCCCCATCATAGTGGTCGGACCCCCAACCGCTCTAATATCCATATATCCGGGAAAATCCCTTTAAGCATCTTAATCCAATGGCGGAGATTTATACTGTTGATACATTTGGTGCATCCTGTGACTACATTTCTATTAAGTCAAAATATTTTAATGGTGGCTCCATTCCCTCCTATGTTCTTCTGCTCAGCCGAGCTCCGGCCACCGTGTGTGTTGCTAATTGCATTGGCTCATTCACCACCGAACCGGTACAGGGGGGACCCCACCGAACCGGTACAGGGGGGACCCCACCGAACCGGTACAGGGGGGACCCCACCGAACCGGTACAGGGGGGACACTACCGGGCCGGCACAGGGGGTCACTATTAAACCTGTTCAGGGAGACAACACTAAACCAGTAGAAGTGTCCCTTTATTTACAGGAACAATAGGAGGTAACAAATATCAGACCCCCATGAAAATGATGGGACAATTGGAGAAACCCCTATAACTCTGTCCCCATGTTGTTACTCCGGTCTTCTGTAAGTCTGGGGGGCACCTTTCCAGCACTGAGCCCATGGTGGTGCCCTGTAGTTTTGGGCTGTACCAGCTGTCATTATGGGAAGTGACAGCTGCTGCTACAAACAACTGTGACGGGGCATTGTGTACAGTTCACTATAATGGCAGCTGGGCCATGAAACCCCTGCGCTGTCAGAGGGCGAGTTACACCGAGGACTCTGTTGGCATTTACGACACTAAGGGGGCCTCATTATAAATAGAAAATTCAGCTGTGACCCCAATGTAACAACTGTACTGTAAAGAGGACGGGGGTCCGCACAATACTGAGGGGCAGAGGCTTCTGGTGATGTGACCTCCATGGGACACTGCTCCAGCCATTGCACTACTCCCCCCACTGGGCTGCTGCTCAGAGCTGTGGTTTTATGCTTGGGCAGATCTTCTGCTCATTGTAGCAAAACTGATATTTACAGAATACAGTAATTTAAAAATAAACGGCTTTTTATTGTTTTCTTTTTGTTTTTTTCTTACTTAAAGCCAAGAATAGGGCATCATACCGGGGGTGGGGGGGGGCAAGGAAGTGTGTGGCACCTGCTAACGAACTAGAACAGCTGTTGTGTGTTTTTCGGGTGACCTCGTTTAGACCTTGTGTTTAGTTAAGGGGGATCTCTGATTTCTAAAAAGAAAAATAAACTTGTCAAAATATTTCTTAGCTCTTCTATCCCCAGATCTGACACTTAGCTTGGTCATTATATAGGGCCAGAATGGAAACACTGCACTGGTGCCCTTGGGCCGTACGACTGTTGCCATGGCACAGCGTTGGGAGGTGGCACAGCACTGGAAGGTGGCACAGCATTGGGAGGTGGCACAGCATTGGTAGGTGACACAGCACTGGGAGGTGGCACAACATTGAGAGGAGGCACAGCATTGGAAGGTGGCACAGCATTTGGAGGTGGCACAGCACTAGAAGGTGGCACAGCATTGGAAGGTGGCACAGCATTGGGAGGTGGCACAGCACTAGAAGGTGGCACAACATTGAGAGGAGGCACAGCATTGGGAGGTGGCACAGCAGTCGGAGGTGGCACAGCATTGGGATGAGGCACAGCACTGGGATGAGGCACAACATTGAGAGGAGGCACAGCATTGGAAGGAAGCACAGCATTGGGAGGAGGCACAGCATTGGGAGGTGGCACAGCACTAAAAGGTGATACAACATTGGGAGGAGGCACAGCATTGAGAGGAGGCACAACATTGGCAGGTGGCACAGCATTGAGAGGAGGCACAGCATTGGAAGGAAGCACAGCATTGGGAGGAGGCACAGCATTGGGAGGTGGCACAGCACTAAAAGGTGATACAACATTGGGAGGAGGCACAGCATTGAGAGGAGGCACAACATTGGCAGGTGGCACAGCATTGAGAGGAGGCACAGCATTGGGAGGTGGCACAGCAGTTGGAGGTGGCACAAATTGGGAGGAGGCACAGCATTGGGAGGTGGCGCAGCGTTGGGAGGAGGCACAGCATTGAGAGGAGGCACAGCATTGGGAGGAAGCACAGCATTGAGAGGCCGGCACAGCATTGGGAGGTGGCACAAGTGGTGGCACAGTGTTAGGAGGTGGCACAGCATTGGGAGGAGGCACAGCACTGGAAGGTGGCACAGCATTGGAAGGAGGCACAGCACTAGAAGGTGGCACAACATTGAGAGGAGGCACAGCATTGGGAGGTGGCACAGCAGTCGGAGGTGGCACAGCGTTGGGATGAGGCACAGCACTGGGATGAGGCACAACATTGAGAGGAGGCACAACATTGAGAGGAGGCACAGCATTGGGAGGGGGTACAGCATTGGGAGGAGGCACAGCATTGGGAGGAGGCACAGCACTAAAAGGTGGTACAACATTGGGAGGAGGCACAGCATTGAAAGGAGGCACAGCATTGGGAGGTGGCACAAATTGGGAGGAGGCACAGCATTGGGAGGTGGCGCAGCGTTGGGAGGAGGCACAGCATTGGGAGGAAGCACAGCATTGAGAGGCCGGCACAGCATTGGGAGGAAGCACAGCATTGAGAGGCCGGCACAGCATTGGGAGGTGGCACAGCGTTAGGAGGTGGCACAGCATTGGGAGGAGGCACAGCGTTAGGAGGTGGCACAGCATTGGGAGGTGGCACAGCGTTAGGAGGTGGCACAGCATTGGGAGGAGGCACAGCGTTGGGACGAGACACAGTGTTGGGAGGTGGCACAGCGTTAGGAGGTGGCACAGCGTTGGGAGGTGGCACAGCACTGGGACGTGGCACGGCGCTGGGAGGTAGCCAGTACGGTGACCCGCTGGCCACTGCTATAGAAAGATTGGAGGTTTGCCAGAGCCTTTGTGCCGGACCACCTGATAGAAGAGACGGTTGCCGCTGTCTTATCGGACCACCCTTAGGTGAAATTAATTGTGGAAAAGTGAAGAAATGGCTCATTCTGCTGCAACCTCCGCTCTGTAAATCGTGATTCTGTGGATTTTCTCTGCAGCGAGTAAATGAAATTTCATGAAATATTCACGACGCTGCTTCTGTGATATGGGGAGATTCGGTGAGCGGGGGAGGGGAGGGATCCGAGACCTTGTATAAAGCTGTTCTCCAGGACTATAACTGATCATTTATCCTGGTCATCAGTTTCAATCAACAGTGGGGTCCGGTGCAGCAAAAGACCCCCTACAATCGATGTACCGGGCACTGCAGCTTGTTGCCTGTATGTTATATATTATGCTGCAGCCGCTCATAGGAGCAAGATATGGAATATGGATTTCTTTCATTCTATTTAAAGGGAGCCTGTCATGTAAAAATAAAAAAAACGCTATTACCCTGCAGATATGGAGTTAATCTGCAGGTTAATAGTGTTCTGATACCGCACTAAGAGCCCTGCTGCTCGGAGGAAATACATTTTTATTCCTCCTGACAGCCTCGGAATTTCAGTAACAAGGCCCCGGCATGGTTTCAGTCAAGCTCTGTGCATAGAGAATGGTGGCTGTAGCCTGTGCCCCCAGGACTGACTGACAACCGGAGGTAAAATGATGCAATTCTAAGCTGGCTGTCAGTCACGCTCAGTGCATAGAGAATGGTGGCTATACCCAAGGCCCCCAGTACAGACTGACAGGCGGAGGCAAAACGATGAAATGCTGAGTCGGCTATCAGTCACACTCTGTGCATAGAGAGCGGTGGCAGTAACCTGTGCCCCCAGGACTGACTGACAGCCGGAGGTGAAATGATGCAATGCTGAGCAGGCTGTCAGTCAAGCTCTGTGCATAGCGAATGGTGGCGGTACCCAAGGCCCCAAGCACTGACAGCCGGAGGTGAAATGATGCAATGCTGAGCCAGCTGTCAGTCACACTCTGTGCAAAGTAAGCTGTGGCTGTAACCTGTGCCCCCCCAGGACTGACTGACTGACAGCTAGCGCTGTATTGATGCAGTGCTGAGCCGGCTGTAAGTGAAGCTCGTGCATAGAAAGCGGTGGCTGTAACCTGTTCCACCAGGACTGACTGACAGCCAGAGGTGAAATGATGCAATGCTAAGCCGGCTGTCAGTCAAGCTCTATGCATAGCAAGTGGTGGCTGAACCCAAGGCCCCAAGCACTGACTAACAGCTGAAGGTGAAATGATGCAATTCTGAGCCGGCTGTCAGTCATTCTCTGTACATATAGAGCGGTGGCTGTAATCTCCCCCCCCCCGGAGAATGACTGACAGCGAGCACTGTACTGATGTAATGCTGAGCCGGCTGTCAGTCATTCTCTGTACATATAGAGCGGTGGCTGTAATCTTCCCCCCCCCCGGAGAATGACTGACAGCGAGCACTGTACTGATGCAATGCTGAGCCAGCTGTCAGTCATGCTCTGTACATATAGAGCGGTGGCTATAATCTGCCCCCCCGGAACTGACTGACAGCTGGCGCTGTACTGATGCAATGCTGAGCTGGCTGTCAGTTAGTGCCGGGGTCAGTTTCAGACGCTGTTCACTATTCACAAAACAGTGACTGACATCACTCTGGCTTTGCCTTTATTACAGAAAGCCCGGAGCTGCCGGGAGGAATAAGTTAATTTCTTCCTGGCAGTGGGGCTCTCAATACGGCAGCAGAACACTATTACCTGCATATTAGCCCTTCTGTGCAGGGGAATAGCAATTTTTTTTATATGACAGGATCCCTTTAAAGGAAGATTTCACTCTTACAAAAGTCCAAAATATATTTACAGGGCCGTCTCCATCATCCACATCAGTAATGTGACTGCCGGGTGCGAGGGCTGAAAACGTCCCCGTACATCACGGCAGCCATGACTCTTGATTAATTGGCGTGGCACCGTATCACGTGTGTATAACGCCATTACAATGACATCAAGCTAGGATGGCCAATATACAGAAGAGCCGCGGATCCTGGGTGGTATATAACAGTTCTCAGGGCTCCCCTTTACTGATTGGGGGGGGGGGGGGTCTGCGAATTGATTTGCACCAACTCTGGTGCCAAATTATTTCACTAAGGCTATGTTCACACACTGCATCTTTTCTAACCACAAAGATGCAGCATTTTTGGCCACAAAAACACGCATGCGTTTTTAACACGTTTTACCGCATTTTTGCCCAATGCGTCCTTTATGTCAAATCTATTGACTGGAAGGGCTCAAAAATGATGAAAACTAGAAAAAGAATTGACATTCTGCATCTTCAAAAACGCAGCCAAAAAAAAAAAAAAAAAAGATGCCCAGTGTGGACCGCAAAATAGAAGTCTCAGACTTTACTGGGAGAAGGGCGTGCATTTTGGTGGAAATTTGTGACCTCAAAAACAATAAAAGGTGCCCTGTGTGAACATAGCCTAATGTAAAAAAAAAATTAAAAAAAAAAAAAATGAATTTCTCCCTGGATACACGCAGGTTACTTTGGACTCTGTTCTGGTTTCAGGAGTGACCGCTGCAGACGATCACTATCAGATAACCTAAACATCAATGTGAACAGGTGAAATGACTGCAGTAGCCAAATCCTATAAAACAGGGAAGCAACTGAGGAGGTTGGCTGCTACTTTTGCATCGATTGATGACTTATCCCAAGGATAGGCAATGTCCGATCGCCAGGGGTCTGACACCAAACACCCCCGGCGATGAGCGGTTCTTAGCAGTAGTGAGAAATGCTCAGTTCCGGAACTGCCCCGTGGTGAGTACTGCACACCCACCTCCTATTGATTTGAATGGAAGGTGGGTGTGCAGTACCCAGCCGCTATCAGGATATGGAGCAGCGTCGGCACATAACGGCTGATCTGATCGACGGAGTGTTGGCCTGGACAGACATTGATAACCTATTCTAAAAAGTTAAGCCAGCAGTGTGCCCATGTTGCTTTTGGTACCTTTCTGCAAAAAAAAAAAAAAACACACACAACTTATTACTTTTGCGTACTCTCACGTTTTTTCCTGCTTTTAGTCACGGTGATCGCAGGGGCTCAGACGCTGTACCCCCACGATTGCCATTGGGTCTCCAGCTGATGTTACAGCTCTCACTACCTGCAGTGATCCCCACGTCGCTCCCGGCAGTTTAATCCCCTGAATGCTGCTACCAGTACAATTATAGCATTCAGGAGGCAGGGAGAGGAATCTCTTACCTCTCCCTGGCAATCAGGTCCTTGTAATGTGATCACAGGGACCCAATCGCTGACATGGTAACCCTGGGAAGTCACCATGACGACCCCAGGTTACTGGACTAAGGAGAGCCTCACACACCATGCTGAATGCACGGTGTGTGAGGCAAAGTGCTGGGCTATGATCCAATGTAGTGATAAAACACTGCAGGAGATTATAGAAACGCAGAAACAGTTGTACAATCTGCAAGGATTAAAAAAAAAAAAAAAAGCAGCGTGTGCACAGCAAATCACAATTCTCAGACTTTGCTGGGATGCTTTTGTGGATAGAGATATATATATATATATTTTCACGAAGTGCATTTTAAGCATAGATAGATAATATATATAAATATATATATTATCTATCTATGCTTAAAATGCACTTCGTGAAATTATATATTTTTCACGAAGTGCATTTTAAATAAATATATATATATATATATATATACTTAAAATGCACTTCGTGAAAAAAAAAATAACTAAATTACACAATTCAAATATTGACAAATGTTCTTTTTCTATACAGATACAGGTATCTGTAATGTAGCATTCACACCAGTAAGTGATGGAAGTGGGGGGGGGGGGTGGAATCTGCAGCCATACAACCCCATGTGTGATACTTATATAACCCACAATACATCATATTCAGCCCCCATACTAATATGCTGTAAACATGCTGGGAGCTGTAGTCCTCCAATTCTGATACATCACATTTCTAGATCTCCCACCCTTCACCCCTTTAGTAGAAAGAAACCACCAAAAATTCTCATCATGAGATTTGTATTTTATTAAAAAACAATATCAATATAATAAAAAAGGCAGAAATTCTACAGAATGTAGAAATAAAAACAAAAAATAAAATCACATGCAACAAAGCAAGAAACTGAAATATATCGGATCCGAATGGAAAACAGCAGATAAAGCGGCGGCGGCAGGGTTAACCCGTTATACCCTGCGGGGATGCAGTGGAGTTAACCCCTTATGCCCTGCGGTATTCTATAGGGACCTCTAACTGCAAAGAAAAAAAAAAAAGAACAATGTATCAAGTCCATCCTGGAAAGATAAACAGAAGGCGGGAAGAAAGGATCCTGGATCCTGGACAGGCACAGTTTATGTGGAGGGGGGATCCCACACAATTTATGTGGAGAGGTGGGGGGATCCCAGTTTATGTGGAGGGGGTCCCCGGACAGTTTATGGAGGGGGGCTGCAGCAGTCTATGCCTTCTTGGACTTCAGAGCCCTGGGCTTGCTCGCCTTCTTCACCTTCTTGGCTGCCGCTTTCTTGGGCGCCGGTTTGGCTTTCTTGGGGCTTTTCTTGGGCGCTGCTTTGGCTTTCTTGGGGCTTTTCTTGGGCGCTGGCTTCTTGGCTGCAGGTTTGGGGGCCGCTCTCTTGGGCACCGCCAGCCCCTCCAGCTTCTTCTTGTTCAGGCGGAAGGAGCCGTTGGCCCCGACCCCCTTGACCTGCAGGAGGGTGTCATTCTGCACCAGCGCCTTCACCGAGTACTTCAGGTAGGTGCGGCCGTTCTGCTGGTCGAACCAGGACACCTTCTTGGCCTCCCCGTAGATCTTGGCCAGGGAGGAGCCGTTCCTCTCGCCCAGTTTGCGGACGGTGTCCACCACCAGTTGGCTGTACCGCCCCGGCTGGTTCTTCTTTTTGCTGCCGGACTTTTTGGCGCTGCCCCCAGCCGCCGCCGCTTTGGCCTTTTTGCTGGGGGTTGCAGGGGCGACTTCTTGTTGCGCCATTGTCACTGCTGCGTGCGATCTCTCCGCTGCTCCCGATCAGACTGATCCCGGCCCCCTCCGCTCCGCCTCCTTTATACGTAGAGAGCGGACCACGTTGAGAACAACAACAGCTCCCAGCGCCACTTCCCTGCAACTTGTGTTTCTTCCCGCTCAATTCTGCGCCATTTTCTGCAAACCGGGCACCTCCAGGACCGGGGTCTCCGATGCATCCTGCCCCCAGGACCCCCCTCTACCGATCTGCTCAGAAAACGAGGTGGATTTGGGCTTTTTTAACCCTGAAATCTCCGGATTCAGCAGTGCGTCCCCTGCCTGTCTTAGCCCTAGCGGCGGGGAGGCATGCTATTTGGGGGCCATTTACGGGCATTTAACGGGGGCGACCTGGAGGGATCAGTCCCCAGACATAAAGAGGAGGTTTCAAGGGAGCGATACATATTTATTTGGGGGGTCGGGGTTCAGCCGGGCAGGGGATAGAGGGGGGGTAATTTGGTGGAAGTAACACAGAGCGCCCCTCACGTGATCTGAGCTGTAGGGGGGTCCTAGGGGTGGCACTTTATATGTGGAGGGGAACCTGGCACCCCCCCTGCCTGGCATGGGTATAAGTATCTGCAGAAAACCACCAAAAACTGCACCTTATAGAATAAGCGGGGAACACTATGTACAGATGTAGCAGAGCTGAATGTGTCACTCCGCTGCTTTCTAGTAGATTTCTTGCAAACCACCAGATTGTGACAAATGACAAACTCTTGTATCAGTTTCCCGACCTCGTGTTTACATAACAGAGACGAATTTGTAATTAAATTGTTCTTTTTACACAAAGCAATGACTTTACTGATACAATGGAGTTAATTCTCCTGCAGACCTATGTAAAAAGCACCAATATCTGCTGGAATCACTATGAAGTGCTACAAATTACAAATTTACCTCTGCTACATCTGAGATAATGACAGGCGACATAGCATAGGCGAGTTTGTGTCACCTGAGGCATCACAGTGATTAAGAAGAGTTATTATGTTTACCAAAAATACATTTTCTATGTCAATTTATGCGTTTTGGTTTGTTTCTCGGTGAAAGTAAAGTTTAATTATAACATAGATAGTCCAAACCTTTGTTTAGAGCGTAGTGTTAGCGATGACTCTTAAAGGGATTGTCTAGCTTTAAAGGGATGTGTTCCTTTGAAGCAGACTATAGCTTTTTTTTCCCAAAATGACACTTGCAATCAGCAACAGGAACGTGAAGACCAGTGGCGTAACTAGAGTGCTATGAGCCCCGGTGAAAAATTTGAGCCAAGGCCCCCCCCCCCACACACACACACACATATGTTGGTCAGATGTATGGGCTATTGTAGCATTCTAAATCCTATGAAGACATATGTGTTGACCCCCCCCCCCCTTCATTGTGTAGCACTGACCCCCAGCCTGTACAAATGTACCACTTCCTGGTAAATATGTCCCCCATCCTGATGTATCACCTCATCAAGGCTATATACTGGAGTATATGGCCCCATCCTGGTATATATGTCCCCGTCCTGGTATATAAGGCCTCTTCCGGGTATATGTCCCCCATCATGGGCCACTTATTTGTAAATATGTCCCCATCCTGGTATATGACCTCATCAAGGCTATATACTGGAATATACGGCCCCATCCTGGTATATATGTCCCCGTCCTGGTATTTAAGGCCTCTTCCGGGTATATGTCCCCCATCATGGGCCACTTACTGGTATATATGTCCCCATCCTGGTATTTGTCCACACCCTGGTCCCATCCTGGTATATATGTCTCCATCATGGTATAAATGTCCTCATAATGAACTCATCCTGGTATAAATGTCCCCATAATGGCCCTGTCCTGGTATATATGTCCCCATAATGGCCCTATTCTGGTACATATGTCCTCATAATGGCCCCATCCTGATATAGATGTCCCCATAAAAGCCCCATTCTGGTACAGATGTCCCCAGAATGGCCCCATCCTGGTATAGATGGCCCCTTAATGGCCCCATCCTGGTATAGATGGCCCCTTAATGGCCCCATCCTGGTATACATGTCCCCATAATGTCCCCATCCTTTTTTATGTCCCCAACCTGTCCGCATCCTGGTACACATGTTACTTCGGGCGCCGCACACAGTAATAAAAATAAATGAGTATACTCACCTTCCCCTTGGTGTCCTGCTCTGATGATAGCATGCTGACCATCATGCAAGCGGTGCAGCGCATGATGTCACTGTCATGCGCGGCGTGCCCACTTACAGAGCAGTCAGCTGACTGGGGCCGGCATAGTCTCTGCTCCCCATGCCCTAGATTATGGGCATGGGGAGCAGTGAATATTCATAGCCTTAATTGGTGGTCGGCATGTAGCTTTGCAGGGAACCGACGGGTCTCTGTGCAGCGATGTATTTCAGCTGGATGCGCACCCTTGGATGCACATCCAGCTGAAACAGGCGCCGGAGCCGGCAGGCCCCCTGTACCCCCGGGCCTGGCCGCAATCGCTGCGACCATGATCCTTACGTCCCTGGCGAAGACTTAGGCTATGTCCGCACGTGTGCTTTTTTTCCTGCGTTTTGGCTGCGTTTTAAACTGCCCTGTATCATTGACAAAATGCATGCATTGTGCTTCCCCAGCAAAGTCTATGAGAAATCAGAATTTACATGCGCACGTTGCTATTTTTTAGGTAGCGTTTTGTTTGTCAAATATTTGTCAAAATCGTTGCCTAAAACAAGCAGCATGTCACTTCTTCATTGCATTTTGGTTGCATTTTCCACCCATTGAAATGAATGAAGTGTGTCAAAACGCAACCAAAATGTTTAGCTTTATACTTTCTGATCACTGATCACCGGCACAGTGCTCCGGCGGCATCTCCTGTTTCTGAAAGTTCCGACCGCTCATTAGGCCATCTCATATTCACTGCTTCCCCCGCCCACCAGCACCTATGATTGGTTGCAGTCAGACACGCCCTCACGCTGAGTGACAGCTGTCTCACTGCAACCAATCACAGCCACCGGTGGGCGGGTCTATATCGTGCAATAAAATAAATATTAAAAAAAAAACAAAAAACGATGTGCGGTCCCCCCAATTGATACCCAGCAAAGATTAAGCCACACAGCTGAGGTCTGGTATTCTCAGACTGTGGAGGCCTATCATTTTTAGGTTGACCCCCAGCCTAAAAATATCAGCCAGCAGCCGCCCGGAATTGCCGCATCCATTAGACGCGACAGTCCCGGGACTCTACCCGGCTCATCCCGATTGCCGTGATGCGGCGGTGGCAATCCGGGGTAATAAGGAGTTAATGGCAGCACATAGCTGCCACTAAGTCCTAGGTTAATCATGGCAGGCGTCTATGAGACACCCCCAATGATTAACCTGTAAGTGAAAGTAAATAAACACGTACACCCAAAAAATCCTTTATTTGGAATAAAAGACAAAAAAAACACCCTCTTTCTCCACTTTATTAATCCACAAACACCTGCAGGTCCGATGTAGTCCATACGAGGTCCCACAACGTTTTCAGATCTGCTACATCTGAAGCTGACAGCGAGCTGTCATAGAGCACGACTACTCCCTGTGAGCTCCAAGCAGCAACTGAAGTGAGTCGCGCTATCAGAGATGACGTCACTCAGGTTAACCGCGGCCACAGGTGGAGTCCTCCACCTGTGACAGCAAGTCGCCCGAGTGACTGAAGTGCACAATCAGCGGTGCCGTCACTCAGGTGATTTGCGGTCACAGGTGAGTCCTTCACCTGTGACCGCAAATCAGACCCCGACACAGACAGAGCCGCGCGATGACACTGAACTCGGGTGAAGCTCTGACGTCACTGCTGTGGACCCCGCACTACTGCCTGTGTCCTGGCACTGACCTCACAAGTTCATCCGAGTTCATTCTCATTGTGCGGCTTGCTGTCAGCGGGCAGTCATGCTCTACGGTGCTGCTATGACAGAACAGGGATGTAGCAGAGCTGAAGGGCTATGAGACCGCACTGTTAAAAATGCATCCAAAACGCATGGAAAACGCATTTTTTTGTCAAATCAAGAACTCAGCGTGCGGACAGACCCTTATATTAAGAATAATCCTTTAAGCTGATGACCCACCCTGGACCCTTCTCTTTTAGGCCACCCACGTTCAGTATTTGGTTAGTGTTTTACCTCGGTATTTATAAACAAAATCAGGAGTGAGTAAAAAATACAGAAGTGGTGCACGAGTTTCTATTATTCTTTGCTTCTGATTGTTCCAATCCGAATTTTGGTTTACAAATACTGAATGTGTGAACGTGGCCTTAGCTAGAGCTTTCTGAATGTGTCTTCTATTGAAACAGACTATCTTTAGAGGACGTATCCTTTTTAATTTGCTGTGGAGGGGTGCTGCGATTCATACCTCTGGCATATAGTGTTACATTGCAACATGGGGGGGATTATGGGACCTCTAGGAGTTTTGGTCAAGTAGACCATGAGGCGTCTGTGCATAATTTTGTGATTGTAAATGTGACGGTGCGGATTCCTTTAGCGGACACACACACACGCACACACACACACACACACACATACATATGCTTAGCTTTATATATTAAATTTGTTGTAATATTTTTTTTATTTTTAGACAAATTGTTTAAAAGGGCGCATGAGGGTTCATGAGTTTTGCGATTAGCAATGTACAATTTTTGGCCTTCACCTTTTTTTTTGCACCTTTTTAAGGCAAAAAGTTGCACATTAGTCCTCAACTGCCCAAGAATAATATTAGGCAGACTCTGTACTCCAAAGCAACAGTACAATTGATGTTGCAACATTTAAAAAAGTCTCAAATGTGAACCCAATTTGTACTATTTACTACAGTATTGCCGTACATAGTACAAATGATCTCCGATGAAGACCGGCCTCAAGAGCACACAGATAGTGGCAATGGAGGCCCGCCCATGGCAGCCATGGAAGCCCCTCGGCATTGAATATTTGTAGAAACAGATGCCCCATGGGGATTGCGGTTATACAGGAGCTAGTTCCGATTGCTGCAGTTAGAGACAGGTGCCAGCTGTATAACACAGCAGGAACCTGCCTTATGTTACTTATTTTGGAGTTAAGGTGCTCAATAGATCTTTTAGACTTGATGAGGCTGGTGTACTTTCTTTGAAACTCTATGCACTGATCCATTGACTAACATTGGTCCGAGTGCACTTCAAGATTTTTTCACTTTGCACTCAAGTGAGCGAGGCCTAAAAAAGATTATACAGCCATCCTGGCATAGACTTGATAAGGCAGGTGTACTTGCTTTGAAAATCTAGTAGATCTATTTAATAATGTATGCAGTTGTGAAATCTAATTTTATGGCATGTTATATTAATACTTGCCTTTCCTGCTTTTTCCATTAGAGGGCGCTCCTACCTGATATTATTGTTTTTGGAATGCTGTGTAAGGCCTCATTCACATGTCAATGTTTCTGCATCAATATTTTTTTTTTACCAAAGCCACTCGATTGCTGTGTGATTTTCCAGTCCATATAGGAGCTTTTTACTGGCCCAGATTGGGGTGGTCATGTGACATAATTGGGACAATGCTGATGATTTTATTGCACCAATGCTGAGGTTGGGTTTCCTTCTTCCTCCATGTATTCTGGAATACAGAGGACAGGTGTAAAACCTCTGGAGAGCTGCCTCTAGGTCAGTGATTGCTAATATTTTGAGCTTTATGTGACAAAATTCGTTAAAACAATGAACATAAGTCGGGGGATGTGTCACTTCTCGAAAAATCCACAATCTTGTGATATTTGTAGCTCTAATAACAAAAGTTATCTGATAAGGACTGCTGGAGGGGAGGGGGAGAGGAAAATGATTATCTCCTCCCCACTCAGCAGTCATTATCTTTTCTCCCCCTCAGCAGTCATGATAATGTGCCCATCTTTGTCCCCTTCTGAGCAATGTCCCATCCTGTAATAATGTCCCCTATTTATGTCACATTATTGTCCCCTATAGTAATGTGCTCATCCATGTCCCCTGTAGTAATGTGCCCTTCCACGTCCCCTGAAATAATTTTCCCATCTTGTCTCCTGTAGAAATGTGCCCATCCATGTCCCCTGTAGTAATGTGCCCATCTTGTTCATATCATAACCTGTAGTAATGTGCCCATCCATGTCCCCTGTAATATTGTGCCCATATTCTCCCTTGTAGTAATGTGCTCATTCTTTTCCCCTGTAGCAATGTGCCCATCTTGCCCCATCCTGTAGTAATGTGCCCATCTTATTATTATTATTTATTATTATAGCGCCATTTATTCCATGGCGCTTTACAAGTGAAAGAGGGTATACGTACAACAATCATTAACAGTACAAAACAGACTGGTATAGGAGGAGAGAGGACCCTGCCCGCGAGGGCTCACAGTCTACAGGGAATGGGTGATGGTACAATAGGTAAGGACAGAGCTGGTTGCGCAGTGGTCTACTGGGCTGAAGGCTATTGTAGGTTGTAGGCTTGTTGGAAGAGGTGGGTCTTGAGGTTCCTCTTGAAGCTTTCCACGGTCGTGGAGAGTCTGATGTGCTGAGGTAGAGCGTTCCAGAGTATGGGGGATGCACGGGAGAAATCTTGTACACGATTGTGGGAAGAGGAGATAAGAGAGGAGCAGAGAAGGAGATCTTGTGAGGATCTAAGGTTGCGTGCAGGTAGGTACCGGGAGACTAGGTCACAGATGTAGGGAGGAGACAGGTTGTGCATGGCTTTGTATGTCATGGTTAATGTTTTGAACTGGAGTCGTTGGGTGATGGGAAGCCAGTGAAGGGATTGGCAGAGTGGCGAGGCTGGGGAGTAGCGAGGGGAGAGGTGGATTAAGCGGGCTGCAGAGTTTAGGATAGATTGGAGGGGTGCAAGAGTGTTGGAAGGGAGGCCAGAGAGCAGGAGGTTGCAGTAGTCGAGGCGGGAGATGATGAGGGCATGCACTAATGTTTTTGCAGATTCTTGGTTAAGAAAAGCACGGATCCGGGAGATATTTTTGAGTTGTAATCGGCATGAGGTGAAGAGGGCTTGGATGTGTGGCTTGAAGGATAGAGCAGAGTCGAGGGTCACTCCAAGGCAACGAGCTTGTGAGACTGGGGAGAGTGAGCAACCATCAAGTGTGATGGAAAGGCTTGTTGGAGGAGATGAGTGAGGAGGAGGAAAGACAATAAACTCTGTTTTGTCCATGTTAAGTTTTAGGAATCTTGTTCTCATCCTGTAGTAATATGCCCATCCTTGTCTCCTTCCTAGCAATGTCTCATCCTGTAATAATGTCCCCTATTTATGTCACAATATTGTCCCCTATAGTAATGTGCTCATCCATGTCCCCTGTAGTAATGTGCCCATCCATGTCCCCTGAAATAATTTGCCCATCTTGTCTCCTGTAGTAATGTGCCCATCCATGTCCCCTGTAGTAATGTGTCCATCTTGTCCATATCCTGTAGTAATGTGCCCATCCATGTCCCCTGTAATATTGTGCCCATATTCTCCCTTGTAGTAATGGGCTCATTCTTTTCCCCTGTAGTAATGTGCCCATCTTGCCCCATCCTGTAGTAATGTGCCCATCTTGTCCTCATCCTGTAGTAATATGCCCATCCTTGTCTCCTTCCTAGCAATGTCTCATCCTGTAATAATGTCCCCTATTCATGCAACATTATTGTCTCCTGTAGTAATGTGCCCATCCATGTCCCCTGTAGTAATGTGCCCATATTCTCCCTTGTAGTAATGGGTTCATTCTTTTCCCCTGTAGTAATGTGCCCATCTTGCCACATCCTGTAGTAATGTGCCCCATCCTTGTCCCCATCCTGAAGTAATGTGCCCATCTTTATCCCCTTCTTTTAGCAATGTCCCATCCTGTAATAATGTCCTCTATTCATTCCACATTATGCCTCTTTCACATACACATAAAAAAAATAAAAAAATTTGCGCTTTACTTCAGATGATTGATTTCCACTGTGGCGCAGAGGAAAGCTCTGCAGAGTGTCATCAGTGGCAGCCGCTGGCCAATCAGAGGCCAGCAGATGACGTGTCAGCTGCTGGCTTCTGATTGGCCGGCAGCTGCCTTTGGTGAAGTTCTGCAGAGAGTTCCTGTGGGTGGCGGCGGAAATCATCTGAAGTAAAGCGCAGATTACTGTGTCCCTCAACATAGAGCTGCTATCGTCAGGGGGCCTGCAGGCCGCAAGAAGCTCAGGGGTCGCATGCGACCTGAGCACTGTGTATTTGAGACCCCTGGGTTAGAGAGAGGTGTGTTACTTACTGCGTGGTATGTAAGCACGTCTGACTCAGGACCCTGATTAAAAGTACAGAACACAAATCACTGGCGGCCACATCCCGATCTATAAGACAAGCCGCGGCCGCAGGTGATTTAACTAGAACTGCATGTGTGGCCCCCCGGGGCCGGTCATTTTGGAGGCCACACAAGCAGTTCTAGTTAAATCACCGGCGGCAGCAGCTTGTCTTATAGATCGGGATGCGGCCGCCTGCCCCTGCCGTGTTTGTCAGCAAAAATGGCTCGACATGTCACCACTGCCACGCATGTCATAGGTTAGCCATCACTGCTCTACAGCTCTAGGTTAATGATACCACTTCTGTTTAAAGGGGTTTTCCACTACAAGGACAACCCCTTCTTATTTCATATGTTTGGCCCCATTAAAACGGAAAAAAAACCCCAAAAAACGCCTATAGTCCGCTCCCGTGACAGCACTTATGTTCCTGGGGCGATGGAACAGGAGGGAGGAATAAGCTTTTCTTATTTTAATGGGGCCAAATATGGGGAAAATGAAGGGGTTGTCCTAGTTGTACCCTTTAAATACTGGTTTTTAGCCTTGTTTAACCTAATCAATAATAATTAAAAAAAAAATGGCTTGGGGTCCCTCCTATTTTTCATACCCAGCCAATATAAAGCAAGCAGCTGTGAGCTGATATAATCAGGCTGGGAAGGTCCTTGGCTATTTGGCCCTTCCCAGCCTAGATGCACCAATTCTGGCGCTTTGCCCGACTCTTTCTGAATGCTCTAGTGCAGTGGTAATTGGGGTAATAGTTTTGGGGGTTGATGTCAGCTGTGAATTAACAGCTGACATCAAGCCCAGGGTTTAGTAATGGAGATGGGCCCCATTAATGATCCACTAATCCCCCCCCAAAAAACACACAGGGAACCCCCCCCCTTCCCCCAGTTTATTTGAATAAAGACTCCCCACATTATCCCTCTTTCTCCAATTTATTATCAAAAATGTTCCCACAAAGCTCCTCTGGTTGTAGTTCACGATCCACAAATGCAGCTCTGGCGACTGTGAATAGCCGTAAACTACAGCTATTCACAGGCACCGGGTAGTGACAAAAATCTCATGAGCGTTGCTGAGCGCAGCGTTGAGCCGGCGGCTCTGATGAGAGTTGTAGTCACTACCTGGCGCCTATGAATTACTGTACTTTACTGCTATTCACAGTCACCGGAGCTGCATTCAGGGACGGAGGAGCTTTGTTAGAACATTTATTTATAATAAATTGGTGAACGAGGGATAGTGTGGGGGATTCTTTATTAAAATAATATATTTTTTCTTGTTTGTTTTTTGTTGGGATTACTGGATTACTAATGGGGGTGTCTGATAGCCACCTCTCCATTACTAACCTCTAGGCTTGATGCAAGCTAACATTACACAGCTGACATCAAACCCAAAAATATTATCCCGATTGACACCGCACCAGGGCTATTGGGAAGAGCCGGCGAAGCACCATAAGTGAAGCATCTAATGTTATGCACCACTTCTGACGCTGCTGTTTCCAACCATTTCGGTGATTTTTCTGCCCCCTAATCTCCTGGTAGGGTGTTCCTTAAAAATGCTTGAGTTTCACATGGAATTGTTTTATACTTGTTACTCAAATGGCGCCTGTTTGGTGTTCCAGACATACCTTTAGTTTGTTTGAGTGTTCGACCTACTGGATTTGAGTAACGAGCACTATAGCATACTTTTTTGGCCTATAAGCTGCGGCCACCACCACCGGCCTCTTATATACAACATTCTAACATGCTGGGCTCTTATATACAGCATTCTAACATACTGTATATAAGAGCCCAGGCCGCTGTGAGAACATAAAAAACACTTTATAATACTTACCTAACGGTCGCTCGGTTGGCAGATCCTGGAGTCACCTCTTTCGGCCATCTTTGTTCTCCTTCTTCTCTAGCCGCGGTGCATGACGCGTCCGACGTCATCCACACTCGCCAGCATTCAGGTCCTGAGCAGGGCAGATCAAAGTATTGTGGTGCGCCTGCGCAAGATCGGCGAGTGTGTATGATGTAGGATGCATCATGCACACAGGAGTCAGAAGGAGGGCGAAGATGGCCGAAAGAGGCGGCACCGGCACCTGACAACGGAGACGCCCATTAGGCCCTCATCCACCGCAGAGCGACCGTTAGGTAAGTATTATATAGTATTTTTTTATGTTGTCACTGCGGCCTGGGCTCTTGTATACAGCATGTTAGAATACTGTATATAAGAGCCCGGTGGTGGTGGCTGCATCTTATACGCCAAAAAAGTGGTGACAGGTTCCCTTTAAGGCCCCCTTCACACCTTCATGGGCCGTGTTGAAGGTGCGTATAGCCCGTGATTTTACCACATATGTGTTCTCCATGTCCTATTTGTGATAGCACACAGAGATCAGGAGCTTTTTACTCGCCTGACCCCAATGCTGCTGCTTCCGGGTCCACAGTGCAGTGAATATTCATGAGCATAATGAGCGGGCCCGGAAGCAACTGACAGCAGCAGAGTATAGAAAATCTTTTTACTTCAAAGACATGTGTTTTCCCTGGTCCTTGTCACACTGATGTCACACAGATCACATCAGCGTGTGGTCCATGTGACATCAGTGCTGTCAGAGAAAACGGACTTGTATCCATGTGCAACTGTGAAAAAACACGGATCTGTGCGCAGACCCCCAGATTTTAATGGGTTTGTACAGGTATGTCCGTGTTACCGGTACGTATGAAAACGGACATCATACATGCAGGAATCACGGATGTGTGACAGGGACCTTACAGTATTTTTAAATAGGCGGCTGTGCGGATTTGTAACTCTATTAACCTGCAGATTAATTATATATGGAGGTAAAAAGCATTTTCCAACTTGATTTTTAATACCCAGAAAAATTGCTTGATTTTAACCATTTATGATAACCCTTTTGCAGCTACAGCACAATACTTGCACATCCCTTTAAAACAAGAAGCTGTTTATTAATTAAAGGGGTTGTTCAGCTAAAACAAGTTATCACCTCTCCCAGTGCTCTTAATTGTGGGAGCCCATAAACCCTATGGATAGATGATTTGTTGTTAACTGGAAACCCCCTTTAAGAAATGTTGGTACCTATAGATCCTTCAAAATAATCACAAATATTTAAGCAATTTTTTTTTTAATTTAGCATAAAAAATAACCCAACATAAAATACATAAAAGATAAAATTATTCAGAATGTGCAAAATAAAAGGCAACATAAAATGTACAAAGGGAAAAAAAGGTCCCAGCGAAGAGGAGAAACCCCGAGAGATCGCGGAGCCAAGGACACAGCCATGTCCTGAGCTGTCACCGAGGCCACGCCCCTTCGAATGCGGTCGCTAGGGTGACCGTTCTCTCCGGCCAATCAGGATGCGCCGATTGTTTCAAAGTTCCATGGAGAAAGACAGGCAGATACATTGTATCCCGCGGCTCCGGTTGGTGTCGGCGCCGCGCTCCGCCTCTCCCGGGGGCACGATCACATCACACACGATAAGAGGAAGCGATTTGCTCGGGGATCGGCGCCCGCAGTCGCCCTCACGCCTTCTTGGATTTGGGCACCTTGGGCACGCTGGGCTTTGCAGTCTTCTTCACCTTCTTGCCTCCAGGACTCGCTGCTGCCTTCTTCTTGCTGCTCTTTTTGGGCTTCTCCTTCTTGGCTTTAGGCTTGGCTTTCTTGTGGCTTTTCTTGGGGGGGCTGCTGGCACTGGTCTTCCTGGCTGGAGGTTTGGGGGGCGCTTTCTTCTCCGGGGGGGAGCCCCCTCCCTCCAGCTTCTTCTTGTTCAGGCGGAAGGAGCCGTTGGCCCCGACCCCCTTGACCTGCAGGAGGGTGTCATTCTGCACCAGCGCCTTCACCGAGTACTTCAGGTAGGTGCGGCCGTTCTGCTGGTCGAACCAGGACACCTTCTTGGCCTCCCCGTAGATCTTGGCCAGGGAGGAGCCGTTCCTCTCGCCCAGTTTGCGGATGGTGTCCACCACCAGTTGGCTGTACCGCCCCGGCTGGTTCTTCTTTCTGCTCTTCTTCTTAGATGCCCCTGATGAGGCTGCTGCCCCCTTGTTCCTCCTGGAGCTTCTCTTGCCTGTGGAGGTCTCTTCATCCCCATCATCACCCTCATCCTCCTCCTCAGTGGTGGGCACATTCTCCTCCAGCTCCAGCGCCATGCTGCTGCTCAGTGCTCTGCTGCCTGCTCTGTGCTCTGCAGATTGCTCTGCTCCCTTCTCTGTGCTCTGCACGGCTTTGTTGCTCTGTGCTCTGCTTCCTTCTTTGTGCTCTGTTTCTTTGTGTTCTGCAGATTGCTCTGCACTGCTTTGTTTCTTTGTGTTCTGTAGATTGCTCTCCTTCCTTCTTGGTCTGTGTTCTGCAGATTGCTCTGCACTGCTCTGTGCTCTGCAGATGGCTGTGTTCTGCACTGCTTTGTTGCTCTGTGCTCTGCACTGCTCTGTGCTCTGCAGATGGCTCTGTGCGCTGCTTCCTTCTTTGTACTCTTTCTTCTCTGTGCTCTGCACTGCTTTGCTGCTCTGTGCTGTGCAGATTGCTCTGCTCTCTGCTTCTTGCTCCCAATATGCCGCTCCTGCTGCTGCACCGCAGCTCTTGTACTGACAGAGCGGACCACGTTGAGAACAACAACAGCCTCAGCCTGTCTCTGCATGAACTTGTGTTTCTTCTGTCACCTTTGATGCCCTGTACCTCATCATCCAAGACCCCCCCACTACTGATGACCCCCAATTCCTGCAGTCCAGACGTTTCTCTTTACAACCCACCCAGACCCCCCTGCAGAATCCCCCCAGAGGTCACCAATAAGCAGAAAATAAAAGGTGCTCCCTATGTCAGTGATACAGCCAGGGGTGGGGGGCTGTAGTTTAGCACTCATTTTCTCAGTCTCCCCAATGTTTTTACAGTGACTAAAACCAGGGGTGGAAAGAGAACCCCCCATAGATGCCGCCGGCTGCAACCGCGGGGGGGTCTGTACAATGGGACATTTAAATTAGGAGGGTTAATTTTTTGGAACTAACACAGTGTGCGCCCTCTGGTGGAGGAATGGAGGAAGCGCATATCATAGAAAATAAATCTAAATTTAACAGAAGGACACGCCTCACCCTGATCTACTGAGCCCAATTATTGTGATATATTCCTGAAAGGCAGAGCAGGGTCCTGGGAGCCAAATGTCACCCACATACCCTATCATAGAGTCCGACGGCTTCCAGTATCATCTCTATCCTGATAATACACAGATCTACCTCCTGATATCTCCTTACTAAGCAGAATCCCAATGTCTGTCTGGCTATTTCATTCTTTTTTCTCCTCTCAATATCTGATTGAATGTGGACAAAACAGAATTCATCATCTTTCCCCCATCTCACTCAACCCCCCCTCCCCTCCAAAAGACCTATCCATCAAAGTCAATGGCTGCTCATTCTCCTAGGTTCCGTGTTCTGCTGCCTCTGAGTAACCCTCGACTCTGCTCTCTCCTTCAAGCCACACATCCAAGCCCTTTCCACCCCCTGCAATTTCCATCTCAAAAATATTCCCTGGATCTGTAAATACCTTAACCAAGCATCTGCTAAAACAGTGCATGTCCTCATCATCTCCCGCCTCAACTACTGCAACCTCCTGCTCTGTGGTCTCCTTTCTAACACCCCTTCAATCTATCCTAAACTCTGCTCCCCAACTAATCTACCTGTCCTGCTATTCACCAGCCACTCCGCTCTGCCAATCTGTTCACTGGCTTCCCAATGCCCAAAGACTCAGTTTCATAACTCTAACTGATATACAAAGCCATCCACAACCTGTCTCCTCCAGACATCTGTGACCTGGTCTCCCGGTACTTATCTCCATGCAACCTGTGATCCTCACAAGATCTCCTTCTCTACTCCCCTCTTCTAACAATTGCATACAAGATTTCTCCCGTGCCTCCCCCATACTCTGGAACTCTCTACCCCAAGATATCACAATCATCTTCCGTGGAAACCTTCAAAAGGAACCTGACGACCCACCTATTCAGACAAGCCTACAACCTGCAGGAACCCTCAGTCTGATACAGCGTCGCATGACCAGCTCTACCCTCACCTACTATATCCTCACCCATCCCCCTCAGTCCACTGTACCACCGCACAACCAGCTCTACCGTGTCCTCACCATCCCCTGTAGACTGTGAGTCCTCGTGGGCAGCGTCCCCCTTTCCTCCTGTACCAGTCTGTGCCTTATATTGTCTATGATTATTGTACTTGTCCCTATTATGTATACCCTTTTCACATGTAAAGCGCCATGGAAAAAATGGTGCTATAATAATAAATAATAATAATTTCCTGGGTTGGGCAAGGATGTCCCCCAATATTTTCTTCTCTCACACAGCACCTGACTCCACATGCACAATGTGCCCTCCAGTAGTCCATGCAGAACCTTGTGCTCTGGTCCTTTTTTTCAGACAAGGACTGCACGGGTCACCGAGGGACTGCACGAGGGGACCACCACTCAAAACTCAACATTGTCTCCACTTCCAAATCATCTGCTGAACCCCAGGTGCCACTCGGTACAGCGGCTGTCAGGTGATCCCAAGGTGACTTGCACCCCCCCCCCCCCCCTCTTTCTCTTTTTTTGTGCTGTAACAACTCCATGAAGAGATTGGGTTCTGAGGAGGGGGACAGCATATAACGACCGCACATGTATCTCCGGCCTGGTTAATCAGTTAATTTGAATCCTCTTAGTTTGGGTGTGGGTTGAACGCTTCCCTTTTGGTTGACTAAGGGACCCTCCTAGTTGACCTGCAACTTGTCATGATGGATGAGATTTAGTTCCATCACCTACTGGCCCACATTGAACTCTCGGGTCTAGTTGGCCCTGTCATAGTAGGTTTGCTGTTGCTCTTCTACTTCCACTAAGTTTCTCAGTGCGAGGTGCCTAAGATGTTGTATCCACTCTCGTAACCATCTCACGTAGCAGACTGGTACCCCCCAGAAGCAGACTGGTCTTCCCAGTGTTCCCACACCAAAAGTCCAGCCATACCAAGTGCCTGCCATATAAGAGTTTGAATGGAAAAAAGCTGGCAAAAGCCAACGACATCTCTCTGTAGGCAAGCAGGAGCTATGGCAGACCCTCTTCCCAGTCCCCCCATCCGCCTCTAGGTAGGCACAAAACAAGTATTTCTGGGCTCCACTGAATCGCATGCAGAGTCCATTCGTCTGTGGGTGGTATGCGGAGGTGAACACTGGTCGTATCCCAGCCCAGCACCACAGGGAACACAATACCTCCCCCATGAATTGCATGCCCTGATCTGATACAACCGCCTTTGGGTGGGAAACCCAGTTGGCTAAATATCTTGACTAATGCATGGGCCTCCCTCTTTGCATTTATTCCTCAGAGAGCTACTGCGGCAGGTACCTGGTGGCAAAATCCTTAACCATTAGTATGTATCACTTCCCTGAGCGACTGGTTCGGGACAGGGGTTTTACACAAAACTGGCGGGGGGTTGGGGGGGGGGAGTAGTTAAGATCCCACTGTTCTCTCCCAGCTGACACAGTGGGAACCGGTCTTTGGCTTCAGGTTACGACATTGGACCACTGGCACACATGCCCTGCTCCTAGGTTGTTTCCAAGAACACGTCTACCAGTGGGTGTTATACGTCTCCTACATCACCATTCCATGACTGAGATGTGACCCAGTCTGGGCCCCCCGAATGCTCAGAGATTCTCTTCCGTCTATGTTGACTAAAATATGGCTGGCGGGAATGATACAGTGGTCTTGTATTGATCAATGTGACTGAGGCTCTGGAGTCACGGACCCCCACAGCATCCATGCCATCTACCCAGACCGGCTGGAGATGCTGGTTCATGGTCGCTGAGGTGTCCCATCTAGTCCGGAACACTTGTCCTTGTACTACATAGGTCTTGTCCTCTTCTGGTTGGGATAGTGGGATCCTCCCTGCCACAGCATTTCAGCCCCATTGCAGCAGTGTTCACCAGTTGGAGATGCGGAAGATGTGGGCTAAAAAGGAAAGTTCCCGGTATTCCTTGGCAAAGAGTCCATTGCATCCACAGTTATTGCAGCTTAACCCCCCTCACCCCAAAATCCCTGCAGTTCCTCCTTTTGCCAATCCTTGATCTCACTGGCCTCCCTGTTCCTGACTCGCTGGGGACGTCCTTTCATGTAACCCTGGTCAATTGGCTGTCTAATCATCAGCCAGTCTTGCAGCCTCATCCAGACTGATTGAAAACCTATCTGCCACCCATTCTTTTAAGTCACCTGGGAACTTGGACATAAATTGTTCCAACACTCTTGCACCCCTCCAAACTATCCTGAACTCAGCAGCCCGCTTAATCCACTGCTCCCCTCGCTATTCCCAACCTCTCCTCTCTGCCAATCCCTTCACTGGCTTCCCATTGCCCAAAGACTCCAGTTCAAAACATTAACCATGACCTACAAAGCCATCCACAACCTGTCTCCTCCTTACATCTGTGACCTAGTCTGCCGGTACCTACCTGCACGCAACCTCAGATCCTCACAAGATCTCCTTCTCTACTCCTCTCTTATCTCCTCTTCCCATAATCGAATACAAGATTTCTCCCGTGCCTCCCCCATACTCTGGAATGCTATACCCCAGCAAATCAGACTCTCTCCTACTGTGAAAAGCTTCAAGAGGAACTTGAAGACCCACCTCTTCCGACAAGCCCACAACCTTTAATAACCCTCAGTCCAGTACACCACTGCACAGCCGGTTCTGTCCTCACCTGTTGTACCCTCACCCATTCCCTGTAGACTGAGTCCTCGTGGGCAGGGTCCTCTCTCCTCCTGTAGACTGTGAGTCCTCGTGGGCAGGGTCATCTCCGCTCCTGTAGACTGTGAGTCCTCGTGGGCAGGGTCCTCTCTCCTCCTGTAGACTGTGAGTCCTCGTGGGCAGGGTCATCTCCGCTCCTGTAGACTGTGAGTCCTCGTGGGCAGGGTCCTCTCCCCTCCTGTAGACTGTGAGTCCTCGTGGGCAGGGTCCTCTCTCTCCTCCTGTAGACTGTGAGTCCTTGTGGGCAGGGTCATCTCCGCTCCTGTAGACTGAGTCCTCGTGGGCAGGGTCCTCTCCCCTCCTGTAGACTGTGAGTCCTCGTGGGCAGGGTCCTCTCTCTCCTCCTGTAGACTGAGAGTCCTCGTGGGCAGGGTCCTCTCTCCTCCTGTAGACTGTGAGTCCTCGTGGGCAGGGTCATCTCCGCTCCTGTAGACTGTGAGTCCTCGTGGGCAGGGTCATCTCCCCTCCTGTAGACTGTGAGTCCTCGTGGGAAGGGTCCTCTCTCTCCTCCTGTAGACTGTGAGTCCTCGTGGGCAGGGTCCTCTCTCCTCCTGTAGACTGTGAGTCCTCGTGGGCAGGGTCCTCTCCCCTCCTGTAGACTGTGAGTCCTCGTGGGCAGGGTCCTCTCTCTCCTCCTGTAGACTGTGAGTCCTCGTGGGCAGGGTCCTCTCTCCTCCTGTAAACTGAGTCCTCGTGGGCAGGGTCATCTCCGCTCCTGTAGACTGTGAGTCCTCGTGGGCAGGGTCATCTCCCCTCCTGTAGACTGTGAGTCCTCGTGGGCAGGGTCCTCTCTCTCCTCCTGTACCAGTCTTGTTTTGTATTTTTAATGATTGTTGTACTAGTTTTTATATATACCCTTTTTCACTTGTAAAGCGCCATGGAATTAATGGCACAATAATAATAAAAAAAAATAATAATATATCCAAGAAATGCTCTGTGTCCTGAGCCCCCAGTCTTCTTATCCACCGAGTGCATTCCATACGTAATGTGTTGGCAAACTCCCGATACTTGTGTGCACCGGGCTTGTCAGTTTTTCAAAACTCCCTCCATTAGGTTTCAGGCGTGATAACATACCTCTCTATTAATGCCCTGCGAATGGTAGAGTAACATCTCTGATCCCCAGAACACAAGAAATTAAAGGCTTCTCTTGCTTTTCTGGTCAGGCCAATGCTCAAAAATCACAGCCAGTCACCAACTGACACCTCATGCGGCAGGCAGAGGTTCTCAAATAACTGGAGATGGTCATCAATATCTGAGGTGTTTTCATTAAACTGTCGTATAACCCGATACGTTAAAGGTGCAGGCCCCTTCTGTTATCCACTGTCATGTGCCCTGGGGAACACCCAGATATTTGCTTACCACTGCCATCCGCTCTATCTCCATGGTCCAAAGCCAGCATCAACCTCAACTCAGTTGGTCGATCCTCTGCTCTCTGGATGACAGCCCTGGGCAGTGGCTCCTCCACATCTGAAGTGACCTTCTGTGGGTGTTCTCGGTCCCACTCGGCCAAGAGTTGTATTAGGCTACATGCGCACGCTGCTTCTTTTTCGTGTTCACAAAATGCAGCCAAAACTGCAGCCAAAACTGCACCTTGTCAGAGAGAGCCTGGAAATGTCACAAGAAATGTAGGTGCTTTTTTGGTGCTTTTTTGCTGCTTTTTTGGTGCGTTTTTGGTGCGTTTTTGGCTGCAGTTTTGTCAACAATTGTTTCATGTATTTTTCAGTTCAAACAAGCCCATAAAGCTTGTTGAATTGAAGAAAAAAAAAAATTAGAAATAAATAAATAATTAAAAAAAACTGGCGTGCGGTCCCCCCCAATTTTAATGCCAGCCAGATAAAGCCATACGGCTGAAGGCTGGTATTCTCAGGATGGGGAGCTCCACGTTATGGGGAGCCCCCCAGCCTAACAATATCAGTCAGCAGCCGCCCAGAATGGCCGCATCCATTAGATGCGGCTGTTCTGGGACTGTACCCGGCTCTTCCCGATTTGCCCTGGTGCGTTGGCAAATCGGGGTAATAAGGAGTTATTGGCAGCCCATAGCTGCCAATAAGTCATAGATTAATCATGTCAGGCGTCTATGAGACACCCTCCATGATTAATCTGTAAATTACAGTAAATAAACACACACAAAATCATTTATTAGAAATAAAAAACACAAACACATTCCCTCATTACCAATTTATTAACCCCGACAAACCCTCCATGTCCGGCGTAATCCAGCATGCTCCAGCTGTGCTGCATGCAGGTGACCGGAGAAGCAGCAGACACCGCCGCTCCGGTCACCTCCATGCAGCTAATGGAGACAGCCGCGCGATCAGCCTGAGCTGTCACCGAGGTTACCCGCGGCCACCGCTGAATCCAGCGGTGGCCGCGAGTAACCTCAGTGACAGCTCAGCTGATCGCGCTACAGCGTGGAGCCGGCAGGAGCGTGGAGCCGGCAGGAGCGTGGAGCCGGCAGGAGCGTGGAGCCGGCAGGAGCGTGGAGCCCGGGACTTTCAGCGGCGGCGGCGGTGAGAGGGGTCCATCATCTCCCCTGTGAGTGCACGCTGGGGACAGCGGCACTTCAGGGAACACGTGGAGGACGGGACTATCAGCGGCGGCGGCAGCGAGAGGGGGATAGACGTTGGCAGCTGAAAACATTGATTTTTCCCTCTCGCTGCCGCCGCTGCTGATAGTCCCGTCCTCCACATCATCTCCCCTGTGCGTGCACGCTGGGGACAGTGGTACTTCAGGGAACACGTGGAGGACGGGACTATCAGCGGCGGCGGCAGCGAGAGGGGGATAGACGTTGGCAGCTGAAAACATTGATTTTTCCCTTTCGCTGCCGCCGCTGCTGATAGTCCCGTCCTCCACATCATCTCCCCTGTGCGTGCACGCTGGGGACAGTGGTACTTCGGGGAACACGTGGAGGACGGGACTATCAGCGGCGGCAGCGAGAGGGAAAAATCAATGTTTTCAGCTGCCAATGTCCATCCCCCTCTCGCTGCCGCTGCTGATAGTCCCCGTCCTCCACATCATCTCCCCTGGGGACACCGGTACTTCGGGGAACACGTGGAGGACGGGACGGGACCACTTGCCTGACCTCACTTCCTGACAAATCACCTGCGTTTTTGCTAGCAAAAACGCAGGTAAAAGGCAGGTAAAATGCACCACTTTTGATAACATGCATTTTTTCCTGCGTTTTTGATGCCCTCATTGATTTCAATGGGTGACAAATGTTGACAAAAACGCAGGAAAGAATGAACATGCTGCATTTTTTTTGTCACAAACTTTTGACAAAAAAAACGCTGACAAATAAACTGCAGTGTGCGCATGACAAATCTGACTTCTCATAGACTTTGCTGGGAAGTCAGATGTCAGAAAGTTCTGCTGACAAAACTGCAGCCAAAAAAGCAGCAAAAAAGCAGCAAAAAAAGCAGCGTGCGCATGTAGCCTTAGGGTCTCCTGATTTTCCTCTGGCAACTACTCTAGCTGTGTCCCAGAGCAAAGGGCTCTCAGCTCCTCTCCTGCTTGAGCCTACTGTAGATGAAGTCTACCATCTCTTCTGCACTAACTTTAACACTAACTAAAGCAACGACTCAATTGAATACCCTTATACACGAAGTAGAGTAATAGATTGATTGCTTTCTTCTAATTACCAATCTTGTGCCTGGCCTTCTGTGTACCTAGATTGTGTTTCATTAGACAATTCCTTGCTTGTCACTTTAAGGTAACCATCGCTCTGTGCTGGAAAAAGTCTGCATACCTTAGAGCAGGGGAGGGCAATTAATTTTCCCATGGGGCCGAATGAGAAATTGGGATGGTTTTAGAGGGCCGGACTAATATAATTAACTCAGTTCTACCCAATATACTACATTACTACACCTCCTCCATATACTACACCTGTAATAAACTACATCACTACACCCCATATACTACACCTGTAATAGACTACATCACTACACCCCTATATACACCTGTAATATACTAACTACATCACTACACCCCTATATACTACACCTGTAATATACTACATCACTACAACCCTATATACTACACCTGTAATATACTACATCACTAAACCCCATATACTACATCTGTAATATACATCACTACAACCCTATATACTACACCTGTAATATACTACATCCCTATATACACCTGTAATATACTAACCCCCATTTACTACACCACTATATACACAACACCCCCATATACTACACCACTATATACTAATAAAACTACATCACTACATTCCATGTACTACACCACTATATACACAACACCATATACTACACCTGTAAAACTACACCACTACACCCCCAGTATTAGTCACCAGTCTCCCCTCCCCCATTGTCCCCCTCCTCATGTTATTAGTCACTACTTACCTCTCCATTGTTATTGTCCCCATCCTCAGGCACCTCCGTACGTGCCCCCCGCTGAGCTGCTCCTTCTCTTGTACGTGCCCTGGCTGCGCCGATGCTGTTCTCCAAGGGGCCCCCGCCATTGCTTCTCTCCGTGAAGGCCAATGCTGTGCAGCTTCTTACCCTGCCGGGCGGGAACTTTTGAAATGACACACGCCGCGCAGTACTGACAACATCAGAGCGCGCGCGTGTGTGTCACAGAGAAAGGTGCCTGGCAGGGAACAGAGGAGAGATTCCTACGTTCTGCTGCCTACACTGTGTGGAGCTGCAGTTTCGCTCCCTGCCCGGCACGCAGCAGCCCGGCTCCACTGCATCGGCTGATGACGGGCGGGCCAGTCACAGACAGTAGGCGGGCCGGATGTGGCCCACGGGCCGCCCCTTGCCCAGGTCTGCCTTAGGCCTCTTTCACACGTCCGTTTCCTCACGTACCAGAGACACGGGCACACGTAGACTCAATCAATGGGTCTGCACTCACGTACGTATTCTGCCATGGACCGTGTGTACGTGTGGAGCATACATGTGCCCGTGTGCTCCACACGTAGACATGTCCATTTTTCTCCGGCATAACACAAACGGACCGTGACACACACCGGAGAAAACACACTTGTCGGGAGGGGGGGTGGGGGGGGTCTTTGGGGGGGAACCCTAAAACTTTACTCACCTTCTCCAGCCCTGCTGCCTCTGCCGTTGCGGTCACTTTCTTCTGACCGCCGCTTATTGCATATTCACTTCACTGCGGGCCGGAAGCAGAAGCAGCAGCGGGGAGTCGGCAGGACCGGAGATAAGCACCAGGGACAGGCGAGCAGAAAGTTCCCATTCTCAGTGTGTTATCACAGAGAACACACGTGTGCCATAAAAACGGCACACGGAGGACAATACGCACCTTTGACACGTCTGTGAAAACCATGCGTGATTTTCACAGACGTGTGAAAGAGGCCTTAGAGCCATCCATCCCTTAGTGGACTGCGCTCTGCGTCCATTGGTCTAATAGCCTGTAACCTAGAGCCAGCTCCTTACACCTTTGATCTTTGCAATTGAGGAACCACTGAAGTATGTCAGACGTGGGAACTTTGCTTACTAATAAATTTGTGAAGGTGGAACAGTCTTACTTTTATTTCTCTTTTAGGTTTTCAGATTTTCATTTGTGAACTGTCAGAATCACTGTACTACAGCAGACCTGCATGGATTTTCATTTTTTATTATTTTTTTTAAAGGGGGTGGGGATGCCAGCTGACACTACACACCATTATCCCGAGTGCCACGCAGCAGGTCAATTGGGAGGAGCCGAGGCAAAGCGCCAGAAGTGGCTAATCTAATGTGATGCTTCACTTCTGGGGTGGCTGCGGGCTGTTATATTTAGGCTGGGAGGGGCCCAATAACCATGGACCTTCCCAGCATGATATCAGCCTGCACCAGTCTGCTTTACCTTTGCTTGTTATGAAGAATAAGGGGGACCCCACAGTTTTGTTTTTTCTTTATTTAGTCATAAATGCTGTCCAATAAGCCCCACAGGGTGCAATTTTATTATGTCTGTTGCGCTCTGTTTCTATCGCTATAGATCAGACTGAAATACTCTTCTCCAATGAATAATGTAAAAATCCTTTATTATTCAAAAGGAATATACATATTAAAAACGAGAAAATAAGAATGATGTAGTTAATAAAAACAAAATAGACCTAGGGCACAAAACGTTGTCTGAATCAAACCACCACATTGGTTGTACAAGTAACATTTCAATAATGGATAGTTGTGTGAGGCACGGGATCCCTAGATAGACATGTATACGTAAAAGAGAAAACTAAATAAACAGTGTCTAAATAATCGCTCCAAGGTGTGAAGAATGGGAGTCTCACAAAGGGAGAACTAAGTCGGTGCAAACAAATGACCAAGGTGCAAAATCAAATAACCACCCAGAACTATTCTGTTTAATACACCTGTAAACAATGCAGGAGCATCGTTACCATATTAGTGGGCCCCAAGGACACCCAGGGGCATTTGACACGCATATAGAAATGGAAGCCAAATAGTTTATCACCATCAATTTCTATAGATTTCACAGGGGAAGGTATAAAATGCATGCAAAAAAAAAAAGCTACAAATCCACAAAAAATTTTTATAGTGTTTTTAACAGACTTCATTGAAATTAATGGGTGAAAAACTGCTGAAAGAATTGACTTGTTGCAATTTTTTTTTTTTTTTTGCACCAATCCTGCAAATCACAAATAAGCGACGTGTGCACAACACATCAGGGTTCCCCTTCAGGTTTTGTGGCAAATCTGCACTCAAAAATGCAAGGTGTGCACACAGCCGATCTCCACTCTGGCTGTATGAAATGACCAAGCACTCCGCTGTGTAGATTGTATGGCCAGCCTCATCCCCCGCACATTATATTGATCATTGACGTAATGTCAGTCCCATGCAGAAAGCGCAGCTTTGGCTTCCATCCAGGATTCAAGGGAAATGAAAAATCAAATCCACCCACAGAAATCTGCAGCGCTTCAGTGTGAGGGCCGGAAATACTCTGTGCACTGACGCGCCAAGGAAAACAAATGAGAAGCGTGCCGCCATGCTGTCAGATTCATCTGGATAGTATGGCTGATAGATCACTGCAGGCAACCACCGAGCTGCAGAAAGGACAATATTCCCCATCAGATTGATGTAGATGGTGCTTTAGAAAGTCCAGTAAAGGCGAAGAAAGGCTTCTCTGGAGCGCAAACCAAGAGAATTGGGGCAGGCGGATACAAAGTCATGTTCCCCATCAATAGGTAAATTGGATTAGACTTCATAAATACAATTCTGGTCAACTTTAGCCACCACTAGGAGGAGCTCACTGTATATGGATTTATACAATGGAAGCTTTATAGATCTGTACACAGTGAGCTCCATCTAGTGGTGGCTGTAGGTAACTTATGTTGGGTCATTACAAGCAGCTCAGTGTTGAGCCCCTCAAACCACCAACCCATAGACTTCACAAGAAGACCATATTACCAAATGATTTTGGGGATTATTATGTCTTTTTTTTTTTTTTTTTTTTTTTTTTTTTTCTTTTGTTCAAATCAAAGTTTATTAGAATAGAAGAAGATAATCAAACAATTGCACAGCGCGCAGGCTGAGGGTATATATATTATGTCTTATTTAACCATGTACATTCAGGCAAAGATTGACTAACTAGTGACAAAGCAGACTACTGGAGATGGGGAGAGAGAAGGCGCAATAGGGTCTTACCCGGTATTTACCATTAAGAGAAAAGAGGTACAGTCACCTGATCGGGTTGTGCCAGTCACAACTCCTTAGCAAGCATGTGAGTGTCCGCGTGGTCCAAACAGCGGCCCCATGTAAAACGTGGTAAAATATATCATATAAGAAAACGGGTATATGCCGCGCTAAAAAAACACTGATGTCAGGATAATGAAGCAATCTCTTCATTATCATTATCAGGATTCCTGAAATAAATATATAAAAAAAAAAAAAAAAAAAAAAAAAAAAAATTGCTTAATTGTCCTGACATCAGTGGTTTTTTAGCGCAGCATATACCCGTTTTCTTATAGGATATATTTTACCAGTGACAAAGCAGGAAAATCAAACCATGTTAGCTTGTCTTATGGGTAGCATGGTGGCTCAGTGGTTAGTACTGCAGTCTTGCAGCGCTGGGGTCCTGGGTTCAATTCCCACCAAGGACATCTGCAAGGAGTTTGTATGTTCTCCCCGTGTTTGCGTGGGTTTCCTCCCACATTCCAAAGACATAGTGATAGAGAATTTAGATTGTGAGCCCCAATGGGGACAGTGTTGCCAATGCATGTAAAGCGCTGTGGAATTAATAGTGCTATAATAAATAAATTTATATACCGTATTTTTTGCTTTATAAGACGCACTTTTGTTCCCCCAAATTTTGGGGGAAAGTAGGGGGTGCGTCTTATAAGCCGAATATACGGGGATGGGGGAGGGGGGGGTGTAATATATATATCTATATATTAGTATCTCTCTCTCTATCACTGCAGGGTCCAGGGGAGGTAGGGGCACTGCTGGGGGCAGGTGAACGCTGCGGGCTGCAGCCTTTGATCTCCTGCTCCCGCTCATAATATGCACAGCCGCTGTCCATCTCCGTGGTGCTGAAACCGCACCGCAGTGACGGGCTGGGGGAGCGGTGCATATTTGTCCCTGCGCCCCCCCTGTGATCGCACATGCCCCCCCCAGTGTTAGATATGGCCCCCATGCTGCTGCTCATTCTAAAATAAAAAAGCTTTACTTACCCCCTCCAGCGTTTCTCCCCGTGTCCCTGCTTCCACTGTGATCAGGCAGGCAGAGATCTCAGGCTGCTGTGCCGATCACATGACCGCACGGAGAACCAGGAAGTAAGGAAGAGAAGCACGGAGCCAGACAGGAGGGAGCTCAGCGCTGGAGGAGGTAAGGAATGAGTGTTATTTTACTATGGGCAGCAGCCTGGGGGCGATATCCAACACGGAGACTTGTGCAATCCATAGGGGGCCATAGGCAGCACAGGGGAACGTATGCCATCACAAAGGGGGCCATATCCAATATAAGGGGGCCATATCCAGATTAAGGAGGCTAATTTTAGGATGGGGGGCTATGAGGGACATATACCCTATATGATTTGTTAGACGGACACTGGCATTATAAGATGAACCCCATTTAACATTAAAAAAAAACAAACTCTTTTCCTTCACCAAATTTGGGTGTGTGTAAATATATATGACAACTTGAATGTTCATTTTACAGATTATTTAAGTCTTATCCAAGAAATGTCACAGGTTTTCTGCAGACAAGAAGGGAATTTTGTTACTTACCGTAAATTCCTTTTCTTCTAGCTCCTATTGGGAGACCCAGACGATTGGGTGTATAGCACTGCCTCCGGAGGCCACACAAAGCAATTACACTAAAAAGTGTAAGGCCCCTCCCCTTCTGGCTATACACCCCCAGTGGGATCACTGGCTCACCAGTTTTAGTGCAAAAGCAAGAAGGAGGAAAGCCAATAACTGGTTTAAACAAATTCACTCCGAAGTAACGTCGGAGAACTGAAAACCATTCAACATGAACAACATGTGTACCCGAAAAACAACCAAAAATCCCGAAGGACAACAGGGCGGGTGCTGGGTCTCCCAATAGGAGCTAGAAGAAAAGGAATTTACGGTAAGTAACAAAATTCCCTTCTTCTTCGGCGCTCCATCGGGAGACCCAGACGATTGGGACGTCCAAAAGCTGTCCCTGGGTGGGTAAAGAAATACCTCATGTTAGAGCTGCAAAGACAGCCCTCCCCTACGGGGAGGCAACTGCCGCCTGCAGGACTCTTCTACCTCGGCTGGCGTCCGCCGAAGCATAGGTATGCACCTGATAATGTTTGGTGAAAGTGTGCAGACTCGACCAGGTAGCTGCCTGGCACACCTGTTGAGCCGTAGCCTGGTGTCGTAATGCCCAGGACGCACCCACGGCTCTGGTAGAATGGGCCTTCAGCCCTGATGGAACCGGAAGCCCAGCAGAACACGGTAGGCTTCAAGAATTGGTTCTTTGATCCATCGAGCCAGGGTGGCCTTGGAAGCCTGCGACCCTTTGCGCTTACCAGCGACAAGGACAAAGAGTGCATCCGAACGGCGCAGGGGCGCCGTGCGGGAAATGTAGATCCTGAGTGCTCTCACCAGATCTAACAAATGTAAATCCTTCTCATAGCGATGAACTGCATGAGGACAAAAAGAAGGCAAAGAGATATCCTGATTAAGATGAAAAGAGGATACCACCTTCGGGAGAAACTCCTGAATGGGTCGCAGCACTACCTTGTCCTGGTGGAAGACCAGGAAGGGAGCCTTGGATGACAGCGCTGCTAGCTCAGACACTCTCCGAAGAGATGTGATCGCTACCAGAAAAGCCACTTTCTGTGATAGTCTAGAAAGTGAAACCTCCCTCAGAGGCTCGAAGGGCGGCTTCTGGAGGGCAACCAGTACCCTGTTCAGATCCCATGGATCTAACGGCCGCCTGTACGGGGGTACGATATGACAAACCCCCTGCAGGAACGTGCGCACCTTAGAAAGTCATGCTAGACGCTTCTGAAAAAAGACGGATAGCGCCGAGACTTGCCCTTTAAGGGAGCCGAGCGACAAACCTTTTTCTAACCCAGATTGCAGGAAAGAAAGAAATGTAGGCAATGCAAATGGCCAGGGAGACACTCCCTGAGCAGAGCACCAGGATAAGAATATCCTCCACGTTCTGTGGTAGATCTTAGCGGACGTGGGCTTCCTAGCCTGTCTCATGGTGGCAACGACCCCTTGGGATAATCCTGAAGACGCTAGGATCCAGGACTCAATGGCCACACAGTCAGGTTCAGGGCCGCAGAATTCCGATGGAAAAACGGCCCTTGGGACAGCAAGTCTGGTCGGTTGGCAAGAGTGCCAGAGGTGGAAACACATAAGGGAGCCGGAACTGCGACCAATCTTGCACTAAGGCGTCTGCCGCCAGAGCTCTGTGATCGCGAGACCGTGCCATGAAGGTTGGGACCTTGTTGTTGTGCCGGGACGCCATTAAGTCGACGTCCGGCCTTCCCCAGCGGCGACAGATTTCCTGAAACACGTCCGGGTGAAGGGACCATTCCCCTGCGTCCATGCCCTGGCGACTGAGGAAGTCTGCTTCCCAGTTTTCTACGCCGGGGATGTGAACTGCGGATATGGTGGAGGCCGTGGCTTCCACCCACATCAGAATCCGCCGGACTTCCTGGAAGGCTTGCCGACTGCGTGTCCCCCCTTGGTGGTTGATGTATGCCACCGCTGTGGAGTTGTCCGACTGAATTCGGATCTGCCTTCCTTCCAGCCACTGCTGGAAGGCTAGTAGGGCAAGATACACTGCTCTGATTTCCAGAACATTGATCTGAAGGGTGGACTCCTGCTGGGTCCGCGTACCCTGAGCCCTGTGGTGGAGAAAAACCGCTCCCCATCCTGACAGACTCGCGTCTGTCGTGACCACCGCCCAGGACGGTGGTAGGAAGGATCTTCCCTGTGATAATGAGGTGGGAAGAAGCCACCACTGCAGAGAGTCCTTGGCCGTCTGGGAAAGGGAGACTTTCCTGTCCAGGGATGTTGACTTCCCGTCCCATTGGCGGAGAATGTCCCATTGAAGTGGGCGCAGATGAAACTGCGCAAACGGAACCGCCTCCATTGCCGCCACCATCTTCCCGAGGAAGTGCATGAGGCGTCTTAAGGAGTGCGACTGACTTTGAAGGAGAGCCTGCACCCCAGTCTGTAGTGACCGCTGCTTGTCCAGCGGAAGCTTCACTATCGCTGAGAGAGTATGAAACTCCATGCCAAGATACGTCAGTGATTGGGTCGGTAACAGAGTTGACTTTGAGAAGTTGATGATCCAACCGAACTTCTGGAGAGTCTCCAGTGCAACGTTCAGGCTGAGTTGGCATGCCTCCTGAGAGAGTGCCTTGACAAGTAGATCGTCCAAGTAAGGGATCACAGAGTGTCCCTGAGAGTGCAAGACTGCTACCACTGCCGCCATGACCTTGGTGAACACCCGTGGGGCTGTCGCCAGACCAAATGGCAGAGCTACGAACTGAAGATGGTCGTCTCCTATCACGAAGCGTAGAAAGCGTTGGTGGTCTGTAGCAATCGGCACGTGGAGATAAGCATCTTTGATGTCTATTGATGCTAGGAAATCTCCTTGAGACTGAGAATGACTGAGCGGAGGGATTCCATCCGGAACCGCCTGGCGTTCACATGCTTGTTGAGCAGTTTTAGGTCCAGAACAGGACGGAATGAGCCGTCCTTTTTTGGTACCACAAAGAGATTGGAGTAAAACCCTTGTCCTTGTTCCCGAAGAGGAACAGGGACCACCACTCCTTCTGCTCTTAGAGAATGCACTGCCTGCAGAAGGGCATCTGCTCGGTCGGGATGTGGGGAAGTTCTGAAGAACCGAGGCGGAGGACGAGAACTGAACTCTATCCTGTACACGTGAGACAAAATGTCTCTCACCCACCGGTCTGTGACCTGTGGCAGCTAAATGTCGCCAAGCGGGAGATTCTGCCACCAACCGCGGATGCGGAGAGAGAGAGCTGAAAGTCATGAGGAGACCGCCTTGGTAGCGGTTCCTCCTGCTGCCTTCCTTGGGCGTGATTGAGCCCGGCCGGAAACTGAGCCCCTCTGAGCCTTTTGAGTCCTTTTGGACGAGGACAATTGGGACCTGCCCGAGCCTGGGAAGGACCAACCTCGACTGTCCCTCCAGGACAGCATGACTAGGGTATGTCGCAATGCAGACATTGCGAGGTTAAGGACACCACCTGCGGCACAGATGTACATGTGCTCAAGACCAGCTGCGCAAGCCCAGCTGAAATAGGATAGAGTGCCCATACGGCTGCGAATGCCGGAGCAACCGGCACACTGATAGCTTCACAGACAGATTTCAACCAGAGGTCCATCTGTCTGTCAATGGCATCTTTAAGTGAAGTCCCATCTCCACTGCAACTATGGATCTAGCCGCAAGCCTGGAGATTGGGGGATCCACCTTTGGACCCTGGGTCTAGCGCTTTACCACGTCAGGGGAAAGGTATAACGTGTATCCTTAAAACGTTTGGAGAAAACGCTTATCTGGTAAGCGTGGTGTTTCTGAACTGCTTCTCTGAAGTCAGCGTGGCCAGAAAAATATTCAATATACGCATGAGATACTGAAAAAAAGGATTTCTCCTGCTGTAAAGCTGACTCCTCCACTGGGGGAGCTGAGGGAGCAATATCCAACCTTCCATTGATGGACGCTATAAGATCATTCACTATGGCGTCACCATCCGGTGTATCCGGATTGAGAGCGGTGTCAGGATCAGAGTCCTGAACAGCTACGTCTGCATCATCATACAGAGAGTACTGTGATGAAGTCGAGGGCCGTTCTTAGGGAGCTCGCTTAGGCCGCCTGGGACTGTCGAGAGCCTGCACCCTGGGATGCATGGGACCCTCCTGGAGCCATGATTTGTTTCGAAATCAGGGTGGCCAGGGGCATTGAATCAATATTGCCCAAGGTCTGTCTGGACTGCAAAGTCTGTAAGATGTTAGTCATAGTCACAGACAATATATCAGCGGAAACTGCAACTCCGTCCCTGTCCCTGGACAGGGATCACAGGTGGTTCTTTTGGCCACCTGTAGCAGAGACCCCGTTGAGTAATTGCACACACTGGGGGTCCTGGAACAGTTCTAGCCATCTAGGAGCATTAGCCAAGAATAGCGACCGTACAGTGCTAGCATACAAGCATGAAGTACAATAAACGCTTCAGCACATGCAGTACAAGGAGCATAGAAAGCCTGTGCCTTGGCACCTTTGCTTTTCAGCTGCCGTTGTCTAGTTATTCAGGAGCATTAGCCAAGAAAAGCGACATACAGTGAATGTATAGCATACAAGCATGAAAATAACCACTGCAGCACATGCAATCCAAGCAGCATTGAAAGCTTGTGCCTTAGCACCCTTGCTTTTCTGCTGCTGTTGTCTAGTCATCAAGGAGCATTAGCCAAGGATAGCGACATGCAGTGAATGTACAAGCATGAAAATAAACTCTGCAGTACATGCAATCCAAGCAGCATTGAAAGCTTGTGCCTTAGCACCATTGCTGTTTGCTGCCGCTGTCTAGCCATCTAGGCGGGTAGACAGCCAAGAATAGCCCTTACAGTGCAATGTAAAGCATACAAACATAAAGGACACATGACACTGCAGCACATGCAAGACAAGCAGCATATAGAGTCTGTGCTTTAGCACCCCTGATCTTTTGCTGCTGTTTCTAGGTCTGCATCCTGAATAGCGACCGTACAAAAGTACAACAGGACACTTCGGCATTAGTGGGTCAGCACTTTAGTTGCCGCTTACCGCCCGCACAAAAGCGGGTGTGTGGCGCCGGAATCCTGTGCTGTAGCTCAGCGCTTGTCTCCGTTTTCCCGCTCTGCGTGCCGGAATGGCTGCCGGCGTCCAGAGAAGATGGGCGGGCCGAGGGCGTGCCCGAGACAAGAGCGGGAACCCGGCGCCCACTGTGTCTAGTGAAGGGGGCTGGAGAATGCAAATAAGGCTCCAGCCCTCGGCGCTGCTATAGAACAGCGTCTCTCCCTTTCCCTGAGTGACAGGGTGGGGGCGGGAACGAAGCGGCGCTAGGCCGCAAAAGCCGGGGACTAAAGTTAGAAGCGCCGCCGCCGTAAAAGCGCGGTCGGCGCGTCTCCGGCGCACTACAAGTCGCAGCTGCGCCGCCGCTCCAGGGGCGGTCGGCGCGGCGGTCCCCACACGTAAAGTCCCCCAGTAATCTGCAGGGATTATAAGCCCAGCGCTACAGTCCCCGGCGCACTAGCACACCCAGCAAGCCTGGAGTGTGCGTGGCCTGCCATACGGGGACACAGAGTACCTGAAAGTTGCAGGGCCTTGTCCCTGAACGGTACTCCCGCTCCACATCCAGCAGGTTCTATGGGTCTGTGGATGGAGCCCGGCCTCAGGGCTTGGTGGCCGGAAAGATCCCACTTCCTCAGAGCCCCTCAGGGGGATGGGGAAGGAAAACAGCATGTGGGCTCCAGCCTCCGTACCAGCAATAGGTACCTCAACCTTACAAACCGCAAGTGGGGTGAGAAGGGAGCATGCTGGGGGCCCTAGTATGGGCCCTCTTTTCTTCCATCCGATATAGTCAGCAGCTACTGCTGACTAAACAGTGGAGCTATGCGTGGATGTCTGACCTCCTTCGCACAAAGCAGAAAACTGGTGAGCCAGTGATCCTACTGGGGGTGTATAGCCAGAAGGGGAGGGGCCTTACACTTTTTAGTGTAATTGCTTTGTGTGGCCTCCGGAGGCAGTGCTATACACCCAATCGTCTGGGTCTCCCAATGGAGCGCCGAAGAAAGGAAACCTGTGACAACTGCTGATGGTGTATTTCCACAATACAATCTTCTGCCACTAGGTGGCACTGTAAAGTGTGAATCATCAAATTCCTCGACCTTCCTGCAGTCATCTGAGTGCACTTAAAGGGGGTGTCTTCTGTAAAGTGCCCCAGTGACTAACAGGCAGTTTTAAAGGAATTATTACACCAGTGAACATTGAAAAGTTGCCCCATTGCTCCTCCTCATCACCCCCCCCGGTGTATAACATCTGGCACTGTTGCCCTTCACCAAAATTCCTAAAGAAATCCTTCCAGAAGAGGAGCTGTTACGGGGGTTAGTCCTTCTACATATACATTAATGTCTTTGGATGTAGAATGGAAGGTTAGAAAAGCTCCTGGAGGTGTAATATGAAGGGGCCCTTTTTTTTTTCTTCCCATATAGTGTTCATCTCTCTACATTTCTGTGTGTCAAAGAAAAGAGAACAGGAGTTTTTTAGTGCAAAAAAAGTAACAAAATTTTTTATTAGACAATAGTGGGGAATGAATGACTTCAACATCAAGCTCACTTATAAAAGTAGTAGACATAGGATGGATTTCCTCGACATCATGATTGAGGTGGATCAGAGGGGATCGATCCAGACGGACGTCTTCCGGAAGGCAACGTCCGTCAATGCTCTATTACATGCTACATCTGATCACAATCCATCGACAATCCGGGCCATTCCTACCGGACAATATCTGAGGATGAGGCGGATTTGCTCCTCCAACGAGAGCTTTGAGGCACAGTCGGCTGATCTCAGGGATCGCTTCCGTGAGAGGGGCTACAGTGGGAGAAGCATTAGGGCAGGTTATAATCGGGCCAAAATGACCCCCCGGTTGCAACTGTTCACTGATGCCCCGAAGAAGCCGGCACAACGCGATGCCGCGGTGCGGTTCATTGGAACACACAGCCAGGAATGGGGGACCATACGACAGATTCTGAAGAAACATTGGCCGGTTCTGATGACCGACCCAACTCTGGCTAGTGTGCTTACCCAGGACCCCCTAATGTCCTCCAGGAGAGCAAGAAATTTGAAGGACATGCTGGTCCAGAGCCACTATGTCCCACCCCGAGTTAATCCTTTTGGTTCTCACGGTCCTCTACAGGGTTGTTTTCCTTGTGGCCACTGTGTGGCATGCAGCAATGTCCTCCGTAGTCATACATTCTGCTCATCTAATGGACAGAAAACTTATAACATCAAACATTACATCACGTGTGCAACCACACATGTGGTGTATTTTGCGACTTGCACGTGCCCCCTGCCCTATGTGGGACTCACCTCTAGGGAGCTCCGCATCAGGGTCAGGGAGCACGTGAGGGACATTGCTGCGGCCAAAACAGAGGAGGACCTTACAACACTTAAAACACTGCCCAGGCATTTCAGATCATACCACTCCTGTGACCCCTCAAAGTTGAAGATAAGGGGGATCGATGTAATAACAGGGGGGATCAGAGGTGGCGATCTTAAGAAACGCTTGGCGCAGTGTGAGACCAAGTGGATAGTGACCCTGGACACACTGGTTCCTAAGGGCTTAAATGAATCAGTGAGTTATGCCCCTTTTTTATAGTCATGACACTTTCCTGATCTTGCATAAGTTTCTTCTCCTCCTGGGAGCCACTTGATTCTGTGTTTCCTATGGTCATGTCTATACATATGTCACACATATGTTACACTCATACTCTTACTTTGTCATTTAGTTATGCTTATTCTCATTGTGAAATTGCCATTTGCTCTCTCACTTGCATCCTCTGTCCTTTTATTCAATAATTTTAACTGTTTTTAATCTGCCTCATTTTTTGTGCATCCCTCCCTACTGTTCAGGCTTATTTACTTATGGATGTCCTTTTTATCCATAGGACCTAGAAAATAATCATATGCCCGCTATGTGCGATTCATCATCCTCCTGATCCACATGAAAATGGACTTCCTCATATGATATTGTCATGTTCTCTTTAAATTTTCGAACATTGTTGAATGATTTCATGCTCAGAGATTTGTTCATACTTACCTCTGCTGCAGTGTCCGGCTGTCTCCGTGCGATCGCATCTGGTGCCGTTCACGCACGCGTAGCTGTGGCCATCTTCACGTCACGCGCATGCACGGGAGCCTTGGTGACGCGTCCCCGCTCCCGCGCATGCGCGAAGATGACGTGATGGCCGTCATCTCGCGCGATTTCGTCCGGCTCCAGGTGTGATTGCCGCGAGTGAGACTTCCGGGTCTGCGGCAATTACAATGGCATATTTAAAAGCCTGCTACAGGGGTTGGGTGACACCTGATGCCTCCTCCCTGACGAAGATTAGTTACTCTCAACATCGAAACGTACGTAGGTCTTCCAGAGGCTTCATTCATTGGCGGAGCTCCCCCCCCTCACTTGGCTGGACTGATACTGGGCATTATAGGCACTGGTACTTATGCGTGCAGGCCTTCATGTGGGGTCTTGGACTCAATCATAGCTGTGGTCTAACACTGCAGCAATTTTTTGCTTGGCAGTATGATTCCAAAGTGTTTGGCAGATTGCTAGATATTATTGACATGGCGTCTTTGTACAAATGAGTATGTTATATCTGTATGCCTTACACGTATACATCTTAAACTATGTACTATGTGCCTAATACTGCAGCGATCTTGTTTGGTAAGGCGTTTTCAAAGCTTTTTGGCAGACTGCTAGATAGCACCCACGTGTTGTTTCTGCACCACTGAGCAAGTGTTACCTATATGCCTTATATATTTACACCTTAACTTTTGTACCATGTCCTATGCAGGGGTAATCTGTCATTAATGCTTTTACCTGTTTTTAATGACTGTCTGGATCCTTTTCCCCACTATTGTCTAATAAAAAATTTTGTTACTTTTTTGCACTAAAAAAAAACTCCTGTTCTCTTTTCTTCAATACGTTAATGAGTTTGTGCTGACAGGGCTGGGCTCCAGAAAAATCTGGGTCCACCCTTATCTTTTGCTATGGTACTTTGGAGTACCCATCTTCTAATTATTTCTGTGTGTCAGACACAACAGGCAGCAGCCTCTGCAGATAATGAAGGCCGGGAGGCTTTGCAGATGGGTTTTCAAAGTGATTTGTGAAGAAAGCAAATCACCTTCTCCAGCAGGTGGCACTGCAGGGGCCGCTCAGGGAGGAGACCTAATTTGCATACCTTCTCCCATGGATCATTGCCTGTAAAGGGGGCTTTACACGCTGCGACATCGCTAGCGTTCGCACCCGCCTCCGTTGTTTGTGCGTTACGGGCAAATTGCTGCCCGTGGCGGACAAAAATCGGTATTGCGCGTCACACGTACTTACCTTCCTAGTGACGTCGCTGTGGGCGGCGAACAACTTCTTTAAGGGGCAGGTTCGTGCGGTGTCACAGCGGTGTCACAGCGGCCCGCCAATAGAAGCAGAGAACAGCCGCATTAACGACACACCCACCTCGTTGCCGGAGGACGCAGGTACGGTGTTGCTCTTCGTTCCCGGGGTGTCACAGGTAGCGATGTGTGCTGCCTCAGGAACGACGAACAATCTGCGTCCTGCACCAGCAACGATATTTGGGAAATTAACGACATGTTAACGATCAACGATAAGGTGAGTATTTTTGATAGTTAGTGGTCGCTCGTGTCACACGCAACAACGTCGCTAACGAGGCCGGATGTGCGTCACGAATTCCGTGACCCCAACGATATCTCGTTAGCAATGTCGTTGTGTGTAAAGCCGCCTTAAGACTCTGATCTCTTTTATGGGATGACCGTGTTAACATCAGGAAGGGGGCGCACCACACCAGCCCCCCTCCTAGAGAGGGAAGGGGGTCCCCGCAACAAGCCAGCCCCCACTCACCTCCTAAAGGCGGAAGGGGCCCGGAACAAGCCAGCCCCCACCTACCACCTAGGAGGGGGAAGGGACCCGCAACAAGCCAGCCCCCACCCACCACCTGGAGGGAAAGGGGGCATGCACCACGCTGACCCCCCACCCCCTCCTCCTAGAGGGGAGGGGGCACGCGCAACACACCATCCCCGCCCCTTCTCCAAGAGGGCCAATTTGCATATTGAAATAGGAAAACTTGCATGTAAGGAATCACACACACACCATAGTCTTTTCTTGTTAAGTTTATTGGCATCATTTTCATCTTTACAGAGGAACCCAGCCTACACCATACAATGTAGACTGCACGGAAGAGGAGGAAAGAAAAAAAAAAACAAACAAAAATGAAAAATAAAAAAAAGTAGGAAATATGGGAGCAAGCTACAAACAATAAAAAAAACCAAAGACATTAGGGTAACTAAACTGCAAAGGAGGATTTTACAATAAGAGTCTGATCTGCGGGGGAGGGTCTAGGGGAGGGGCTTCTAATACTACATGTTACCTGCCAGTGGAGGGAATGAAACATATATTACACCCCAGATTGGGAATAGCACTCAAACTCTACAAGATATCTGGGGAAATTAACACCCCAAATCTGAGCATAGCAAGTGTCCCCTGCAGACATGGTAAGATTATATAAAAAGAGGAGAAGATGGTGTAATAATACCTGTACTTAACCATACAAATAAAGTCCAATATTCACATCATGTTACAGACCTAACAGACCTAACCGCAGCCATGGAGCTATCGGCAGCCGGGATAGTCAAGTGAACGAGAGGTGGAGTCAACGTTCAGCCTATTAACTGCATGCCTGGTTCCTCGGGGGCGGTCTCTAGCTCCCACCAACTGATTGGCTGAATATTAATGCCACCGCCCCCGCTGTGTCTGGGGAGGATGGGCAGACTTGCTCCGACAAAGCCATAAGCTGCGTCTTAAATGTTTGCAGGCAAAGCACGCAAATTGTAAGGAGGCGCCCTTAACATTTTTTACGTGTGCTTCATTACTTAAATCAAGAAGGAAAAAAAACAAAAAAAAAATAATATTCTTACACTAATTTATACATTTACTTGGTTGCATATATTAACATGTACTATAAGATTCTGACTTGTTTCTGCTCTAAAGGAAGCATTACATCATAAATGGATTCTGTAAAAAGTTCTGATTGGTTAAAAGTAATAAGCAATTAACAGATACAATACAAAACTCAGATACCGATTGGATACCGGGTGCTGAGCTTGCAAAAAAAAAAAAAAAAAAAAAACAAAAAAAACAAAAAACAGGATATGCAGCCTTCCCGGCAGGCGCCTTCGGAGGGACACGGAACAATTAAAAGGTTTATTTAACTTCATGTCATATATGTTAAGTATACACAAAACCGTAAAAAGAATGAAAAACAAAAGAACAAAAAATCCCGTCTCTCCACAAAAATTAACTTATGTTCAAACAAGATCGTATGGATGTATTTTGCATTAACCGCTTTGCGCCCCAAAGAGGCGTGCAACGCTGCTGGTTGCAGGCCGCTTGGTGAGACAAGGGTTAACCCGACATGGGCACGTAGTCCACAGGGAGGGTGGGGGGTGAAGATGATGAGGATGATGGTGGTGTTCTGCTTATAATACAGGTGTCTTGTTTCCTTCTGGACCGGTGCCTGGGAGCTGGAGAGGGTGCAGGCGATTAATATTTATCCTTTACACTCTGGGCAGGGAGGGGGAGAGGGTCTCATGTTCGAAGGCCTAAGTGTGATATCTGTTAGTGAAGGACTCCGGGTTCACCTCCTCCCCTCTCAGCAGCTGCAGGCCTCCGCAGACGCCTTTGACCGGTCGTTCTTGTCCAGTTTGATGGGCTCTGGGAATTCGTTGTACAGCTCCACCTCTGTTTCCTGGAATAGGTGGAGAAGATCGGTCATGTTAAATGTCACCACTAGAGGGAGCTCACTGCATCGAAATAATGCATTCAACTCAAATATACAGTCAGCTCCCCCTAGTGGTGGCTGCAGGTAAACATGTATCCCAAAAATCCTGTGGTCTCCAGCCTGATATAGAACAACACTTCTGTGATGGCTGAATTATATTTTTATAGATCTAGCAAAGATAACATTGAAGTTGGGGGAATTGTGCGTCGCTGCCATTACCTGTTTAAGTGCGTTTCGTGCAATTGTCTGAAAAGCCTGCTCCACGTTTATCGCCTCCTTAGCGCTGGTTTCAAAGTAAGGGATGTTATTTTTGCTATGACACCACACTTGTGCCCGCTTTGTGGTGACCTGAAAATGGAAAAACAAAGTTAATATCGTAGAGGAGTCTTACCCTCGATGTAGCTGAAGGATTTTAGCCTCAGGATTAGTGATGAGCGAGCACTACCATGCTCAGGTGCTCAGTACTAGTAACTAGTGATGAGCGGGCACTACCATGCTCAGGTGCTTGGTACTCGTAACTAGTGATGAGCGGGCTCTACCATGCTCAGGTGCTTGGTACTCGTAACTAGTGATGAGTGAGCACTACCATGCTCGGGTGCTCCGTACTCGTAACTAGTGATGAGCGGGCACTACCATGCTCAGGTGCTCAGTACTCGTAACTAGTGATGAGCGGGCACTACCATGCTCGGGTGCTCCGTACTCGTAACTAGTGATGAGCGGGCACTACCATGCTCGGGTGCTCAGTACTCGTAACTAGTGATGAGCGGGCACTACCATGCTCGGGTGCTCAGTACTCGTAACTAGTGATGAGCGGGCACTACCATGCTCGGGTGCTCTGAATGAACAGTTGGATGAGCTGATGCGCTTGTCTCGGGTACCTGAGTCGATCACGTCTGAGCATCCAACTGTTCATTATGAGTTCTGAGCATGGCCCGCTCCTCACTAGTTACGAGTACTGAGCACCTGAGCATGGTAGTGCCCGTTCCTCACTAGTTACGAGTACTGAGCACGGTAGTGCCCGCTCCGCACTATTGCATACATTCATACATAAGTGTTACAAAAAAAAAAAGTTTGCTGCGTCCTCTTACTTGTCTGTTTTCAAGGTCTATCTTATTTCCCAGGACAACGAATGGGAAGTTTTCGGGGTCCCGGGGACTGGCCTGGATGAGGAATTCATCCCTCCAGCTGTCCAGGGTTTTGAAGGTGTTCGGCGCGGTTACATCAAAGACCAGGACGCAGCAGTCGGCACCTCGATAAAAGGCCACCCCGAGAGATTGGAAGCGCTCCTGTCCAGCTGTGTCCCATATCTGCAAAAGGAACATACACAGGACGGGGTGATTTGTAGCTTGGGTCCCTGTCATCCGCTCCATCCAGAAGATCCCAGGAATGAATGCCCCGTTACACATGGGTTTAATCACTGAACTCCTGATCTTAGATATAATACATGGACAACTAATTAATGCAACAATGGCTGCAGTCAGATCCAGGGAGAGGCGATTGCAGCACCAGACGGCTGCTTTATGGCCCCGCTCCTCCTGGCAGTGACCCGTGATCATTAGTCCATGCTGATACTTCAGTGAAAACTGCTGATCAAAGCAAAACGAGGCAGCCGGGGATAGATACGGCCGCTCAGTCACCGCCACGTGACTCCTCACTTCTGCACTCTTCAGGCACCGGTCCTAGAGTGCAGAAAACTGCTCCATAGTCTCTGCCACGAGGTTTTTAGAAACAAGCGAAAATTCTGCTTTACCTTAAAGCCTCATGCGCATGTTGCGTTTTTTTCCACCGATCACCGGGGTGGCTGTCACACTGCTCCCGCTGCCTCTCCTCCTTCTGGAGCTGCTTTTTAGGCTCATGCATATTCACTGCTTACCCGCCCACCAGCATCTGATTGGTTGCAGTCAGATGCTGGTGGGCGGTAAAAGCAGTGAATATGCATGAGCCTAATGAGTGGCCCAGGAAGAAGAATGAGAGGCTGCGGGAGCAGGTAGAGTCGTGCCGGTGACTAAGTATAGTGCGCCCACTTTTATTTTTTTTTCCTGTTATTTTTTACTTTATTATTTTATATTTCATGAGTGCTGGATCAGTACCCATAATTCTCTGAGAATTCCGGCCCAGGCCCAACACTCTGGTGCATTTGAAACTGCGGGGGAGGGAAGGGTTGGACTTTACAGTCCAGTCCGCCCATCACTATTTTTCACCCGTTGAATAAAATAAAAAAACAAAAAAAACAAGTCTAAGGCTATGTGCGCACGTTGCGTAAATACATGCAGTTACGCTGCGCTTTGCTCACGTGGCGTCTTAGAGCGCAGCACTTCGGCTGCTGCCCGAAGCGCTGCGTTCAAGAAGTGACATGTCACTTCTTCCGTGCGCTTTGCCGGCAGCCCCTGCTCTGTCTATGGCAGGAGCTGCAGGCAGAGCGCATGGAATCGGCTTTTTTTTTCTCTACGGACATTTTCTGCAGCGATTTGAAGCGCACGTGTGCTCTTCAGATCGCTGCAGAAATTTCTGCAGGGCTAGTACGCAACGTGCGCACATAGCCTAAAAATGCATGCATTTTTGTTTGCTTTTTTTTTTTTTTGAGCCCCAGGCTGCATCTTTGTGGTCACCACAAAAGCAGTGTGCGCACATACCCTAAGGAAGAGCTTAAAGGGGCTGTCCACTATTGGGAGAACCCCTTCCGATTACATGTTTTCTCCAAGCAGAAAAAAAAAAAAAAACAAAAAAAAACACCTCTATGATCCCCTCCTGTGCTGCAGTTTGCATTCCTTGGGCTCAGGTGACATCACATGAGCCCTGCGTCCAATCAGCTCCGGCTTCTCTCTCCCCGCATCCGGACAAACAAGCAATCAACAGGAAGTGAGTGGCAGCCTCTTTGGGCGGGGGGGGTTGGAAGGGGGGGGGGAGCACAGTTTGTTTTTTTTTTATTATGGTGGACAGCCCCTTTAAAAAGGGGGATGTCCAGTACAGACATATTGGTGACCTATTAGGATTAATATTCGTTTAGTGGTGGTCTGACACCCCAGGCCCCCCTCATTGGATTAGCAGTTATTAGCTCTGCCAGATGTACAAAGCACAGCGCCATATCACATATAGTGGCCATTCTTGGTACCGCAGCTCGTCTTCTATTGAGGTGAATGTGATTAGAGCTGCAGTACCCAGGAGTGGCCACTAGGTTATGTGCTTGCTGTTGTGGATCATGCATACCCCCTACAGTGGTAATCCGCTTGCTTTCCCCAACAATGGCATGTCGTAAATTCAAGAGTGTGCACAACGTGCCATTAAAACGTTTGGTGGGGATCTAACAGATAGAATAATTTTGTAAATGGTCAGACAACCCCCTAATGCACATTGTGCTTTCCATGGACACCCGAGCGCCATTTGATCAGATATTGGCAGTCTTTTGCCTGCAGTGTCTGATGTGAGGACCCCATTAAAAGGAGGATTTTGGTATTAGATGTTTAACCATCCCCAAAAAATATGTAGGCAAAGCACTTACCTGCATTGTTACCAACCGATCGTCCACCATCACCTCCTTGGTCAGGAAGTCCGCCCCGATCGTGGCCTTGTACTGATTAGTGAACTTCTTATTAACATACTGGTTCATGAGCGAAGTCTTCCCAACCCTGAAATATTGAACACGAGGAGTTACCAATGGCCGGGGGCAGACAGGAGCCTTACACTGCAGATTTGGGAGAGGACACCGGGAACAGATGAGTTCGATTTTACACCATCCAAGTCATTTCACAATGCTGAGCTGCAATACCAGACATGGCCTGTGGCCAGGAGGGGCAGCAAACCCATTTATCTCACTTCATTCTGCCCCATTAAAGGCTACTGTAAATATAGGACCAATTTTTACCAATTTGGCACTCCTCAACCCCCACGAAAATAAAATTTTGGAGGAAAATGAGGGGTGCGTCTTAGAATCGCAATGTAGCTTACCGGGTTTGGGTGGGGGGGGGGGGGGGAGAATGATGACAGGGTGAAGCAGAGAAAGTTTCTTACCGAGGGCGTAGGAATGGTGACAGGAGGCAGGCGCTGAGGCAGGGGATATCCTGTGAAGACGATGGCGGTGTGCACAGATTGAGAACATGGCTCCAGATCTCATCTGCACATGCGCTACTTTGGGCCCATTGATGTCCCAGCAGCGGACTAAAAGGAAAATGGTGCCCGGAGGTGGCGCGTGCGCAGAGGAGATCTCGACTTGTCAGTGAGCCAATAACTCAGTCTGCATGCGCCGACTCCGGGCGCCATTTGTTTGAAGCCCGCACCGCTAATGTTTTCGGGATGTCCCCTGCCTCACCGCCCACAGCATTGTTCCTGCCTCCTGTCACCATTCTTACACCCCCCCCCCGGTAAGCTACATCCCTAAATGTTTTCTCCAACCCACAGTGCATCTGGGACACCCACCGCACCACAACCACCCCTGACTCCTGTGACCATCACTCCGCCGCCACCCCCCACCGGTAAGACACCACTGGCTTAGAAGCTGGACCCTTTTTTGTAAACACCCCCTTCCCCACCACCACCACTAAATTTAGGGGGCGTCTTATAAAACGGAAAATACGATTATCACTACCAGCCTAACACGAAGACGTCCTTAAAAAAAAAAGGGGATGTTCGGGAATGGACAGGAAACGCGTTGGCATAAAATAACTATTACTTATGCAATCCCCTGCAGGATTTGGCTTCACGTACAACATTTATATGATGGCTGCAGGGAATCCAGAGCGGATTAAATCGAAAAGTGTGATTGTTAAATTATCCGATTTCCTGATTCCCCCCCACCCCACCCCCAAAACACCACCCCCAGGCAATCCCTTTAACCATTTAGCAACATGACATTTTGGTACTGATTTTCACAATATAAGGCAATACTGAAGTATTCCAGTATTGCCTTATAGTATATTCTAGTATATTGTGCAGGCGATCAAATGATCATGGGATCAAGTCACCAATGGAAATTAAACAACAATGTAAAAAAAGTAAAAGGCAAAAAAAAAAAAAAAATAAAAACCACGCACAAAATTAAATAATTAAATATGGCCATGGTTCCAAGGGGTTAAATAAGGTACTAAAAAGCTGGGATCTCATTCCTAAAATATGGGGTAAAAATTAAAGAAATTGACAAATGCAGATTTAGGCGTCTGCACCGCAGGACGATTTCCGTACAGAAACCCTCTACAGCGTGTGAAGCAATATCACCTCCTTCCGCCTGGTGCGGATTTTATCTGCAGGTAAAATCCGCAGCTTTTCCACCGCGTGCGGACAAGGAATGACGCAGGGCTCCTATGATACCCAGCAGTAATATCGCTGCTCGTCCACTCACCCGGAGTCTCCCAGGATGATCACCTTCAGAAGCACTTTCTTCCTGGACGTCATCTTTGAAGAAAAAGAACTGTGGAGAGAAGGAAAAGTGATTAATGAGGGGAACACGACCATGAAAATAAGTCAAGTGCTTAGAGGGGGTTTCCACAGGCGTAGTACTGACTGCACATCAATGAGAGGTCAGTGACAGCTTCTGCCGGATGTCACCCTGCACTGAATCTGGCCTCAAAAAAACATGCAATGCAAAACCTAATGGCAAGGAATGACTTAAAGGGAACGTCCACAACTAAGATACGGAGGGTCTGTCCTATGGATACGCTGCCAATATCAGATCAGTGGAGGTCCGACACATGGCAGCCCCATGATCAACAAGCTGCCAGATGCAAATCCAAACAGCAGAGCGCCTACACCACATAGTGGCCATTCTCTGTATTGCAGCTGTGATCACATTCACTTCAATAGGAGCAGAGCTGCAGTACCAGGAATGGCCACAACATTCTAACATGATTGGTGGGGGATGCTGGGTGTCAGCTGCCACCACTGAGCAGATACGGACGTCGTGAGGTCATAATTATAATAAAGCAAGTTTGTAGTAAAATGGTCCCTTATGTCACAGCCAATCAGGTGTCTAAATACTGTGTATAGTTCATTGCATTCTGTTCTCTGTTATCAGCCACTTCAGAGTGGAGCCATACAGTCCTAAGATCATTACTTAGAAAACTCCAGGAACAGGGTGGCTGCACACACCGGCTCCTCCTCCGGGGCAAAGAATGCAAGAGCCGAGCAATTAAGAAATAAGGCTCGATGCACGCAAAGATCAAAAGAGCCTGAACCTACAAAACAGTCACCTGCATCAGAGGAATGTCCGCGAGCTCCACAGACCGGGAGCAAACAAGAACTCCTGTACAGCGCGCCCAGGGCCATCCGCCACGGTGCAAAAATCCACGGCGCCCAGGGCCATCCGCCACTTCGCAGAGACACGCGGCGCCCAGGGCCATCCGCCACGGCGCCCAGGGCCATCCGCCACGGCACCGAGGACACGGCACCCAGGGCCATCCGCCACGGCGCCCAGACACACGGCACCCAGGGCCATCCGCCACGGCGCCCAGACACACGGCACCCAGGGCCATCCGCCACGGCGCCCAGACACACGGCACCCAGGGCCATCCGCCACGGCGCCCAGACACACGGCACCCAGGGCCATCCGCCACGGCGCCCAGACACACGGCACCCAGGGCCATCCGCCACGGCGCCCAGACACACGGCACCCAGGGCCATCCGCCACGGCGCCCAGACACACGGCACCCAGGGCCATCCGCCACGGCGCCCAGACACACGGCACCCAGGGCCATCCGCCACGGCGCCCAGACACACGGCACCCAGGGCCATCCGCCACAGCGCCGAGACACACGGCGCCCAGGGCCATCCGCCACGGCGCCCAGACACACGGCACCCAGGGCCATCCGCCACGGCGCCCAGACACACGGCACCCAGGGCCATCCGCCACGGCGCCCAGACACACGGCACCCAGGGCCATCCGCCACGGTGCCAAAAACCACGGCCTCTTCTGTCCATAGACCACACCAGGGACTGCAGATCAGTCTAGAATTTGGATCCTGCATTGCAGAAATTGAGGGTGAAATATTTGCGGCCTGCAGCAGATTGAGACGAGACACGTGTTTGCGCCATTATTCTGCACCTATGACAGGTTTTATAACTGGTGTTTATATCTAGCGTGGCACAAGGAGTAAGATTTCAGCCGAGTAAACAACCCCATCCTCCTGGACGATGTGGGGTCAATAACACAAGCGCTCGAGGAATTGTGATGACAAGTAACACGACCCCGAGACGCATGTGTAAGTGACACTGCACAATTCCCACATGGAAATCTGCCAGCCAAAGAATCCGGATGAGCGGCGGGTACATAAAAAAAAAAAAAAAAAAAAAAAGAAGACAACCAGACCACCCAAACAACTGCAGCTGCTGACTGACTTAAAGGTCACTGGCCCTTTAAGGAATGTGTTGCAACTTCCTAACTGTGGCTCAAATCCATTCTTGAAATAAGGCTCTACAACACTTCCTGGAAGTGGCTCCTGGGAGGATTATACCGAGAAAGATTGCAAGAAAACTTCACATGAGGCTGTGTGAGCCGGACGAGGCCGGAGACCCTGAACATGAGCGAAAAGTAGCATCCCCAGCCACTGACAACACAATGAGATGAGTAATGGAGAAAGAGGCCAAAGAATGATCCGAAATACCAGGAGGTCAGACGTCACCGCAGGTTATACAACGGGACAATGCAGCAGAGCCGAAAACACACCTGACAAGAGGCAACACAGGAATGTGAGCGCAGAGACCGGCGCACGTCCTGCCCAACCGCGTCACCGACACGTGCCGCTGACTCACCGAAAACTGCCAGCGACAGAGGGGAAAAGTGACGACTGAAAACAGCAGAAGTAGGGGAAGAATACACCTCATATTACAGCACTGATCCTGCATTATACTCCAGAGCTGCACTCACTATTCTGCTGGTGCAGTCACTGTGTACATACATTACTGATCCTGCATTACATCCTGTATTATTCTCCAGAGCTGCACTCACTATTCTGCTGGTGCAATCACTGTATACATACATTTATCCTGTACTGATTCTTACACTATCCCAAAAGTACACCACTTTTTTTATTATTTCTTTTCATGGGACAGCAGTGCAGATCTGACCCTGTGATACAATGTGCAGTGTCAGTGTGCAGCTCGTATAACAGTGTAAATTTGTTGTTCTCTGAATAGCTTAACACAGCCATGAATGTCTAAACCGATGGCCACAAAAAAGTGAGTACAACCCCAAGTGAAAATGACCATCTTGGCCCTAATTAGCCATTTTCCCTCCCCGGTGTCATGTGACTCAGTGTTACAAGGTGTCAGGTTTAAATGGGGGATCAGTGTGTTCCAATCGGTGTTCTCTCTCACACACGCTCTCATACTGGTCACCAAGTTCAGCATTTCTCCTCATGGAAAAGAATTGAGGGTCTGAGAAAAAAAAAAAAAAATATAATAGTTGCTCTACATAAAGATGGCCAAGGCTATAAGATTGACAACACCTTGATACTGAGCTGCAGCATAGTGGCCAAGACCATAAAGTGGTTTAACAAGACAGGATCCATTCAGAACAGGGCTCACTATGGACGACCAAAGCAGATCAGTGCACGTGCATCCAGAGGTAGTCTTTTCAGAATAGACGTGAGTGCTGCCAGCATTGCTGCAGAGGTTACAGGGGTGGGAGGGAGGGGGTGCCTGTCAGTGCTCAGACCATACACCACATTAGTCTGCAAGGCTGTCATCCCTGAAGGAAGCCTCTTCTAAAGATTATGCACAACAAAGTCGCAGACAGTTTGCTGAATACAAGCTGACTAAAGACATGGATTACTGGAACTGTCCTCTGGTGTGATGAGACCAAGATAAACATTTGGTTCAGATAGTGTCAGCATGTGTGGAGTCAACCAGGTGAGGAGAACAAGAACATGTGTCATGCCTACAGTCTGGCATGGTGGTGGAGTGTCATGGTCTGGGGCCGTATGAGTGCTGCTGGCTGTGCGGGCTACAGTTCATTTAGGGAACCTTCACTGCAAACATGTCCTGTGACATACTGAAGCAGAGTATGATCCCCTCACTTCATAATCCAACAAAATAATGACCGCCAAGCACCTTCAAGACCACCACTGTCTCACTAAAGAAACTGAAGGCAAAGATGCTGGACTGGCCAAGCGTCTCCAGAATTAAACCTTATGGAGCATCTCTGGGGCCTCCTCAAACAGGAGGTGGAAGAGCGCAAGGTCTCTAAGATCCATCAGCTCCCTGAGGTCGTCATGGAGTATGGAAGAAGATCCAGTGGCTCATGAGAAGCTCTAGTGACCTCCATACCCAAGAGAGTTAATGTAATGCTGGAAACTAATGGCCGCACAACAGTCACACTTTGGGCACAATTTGGCCATTTTCACTTAGGGGTGTACTCACTTGTTACCAGTGGGTTTGTGTTGAGTTTAGAGTACACCAAATTTAAACTGTTATACAAGTTGCACACTGACACTGCACATTGTATCACAGGGTCAGATCTGTAGTGCTGTCCCATGAAAAGATATAATAAAGCATTTACAAAAATGTGAGGGGTGTACTCAATTTTCTCAGAGTTGTCCCAGGATTGATAATGAGACTGGTGCCTGTGAGCACGGATATTTACATACAGGTCAGTACTGAGATTCTCACTGTAAGGCTGTGTGCCCACAGGACTCTATCTGCGGATTTTTCTGCAGCTAAATCCGCAGCTTTCCCCCGGAATCCGCACCTTTTCATAGGTGCCGATTTTGTGCGGATTTGGCGATTTTTTTTTTTTACATTCAATTGAATAGGCAAAATCCGCAACAATAATTGACATGCTGCAGATTTTTCCACACGGAAATACGCATGATTTCCGCTGCGGAAAAATCCGCAGCGTGGGCATAGCATTTCCCCAAATGCCATAGAAATGGCTGGGGAGTAGCTGTGCTGAAGATTTCTGAAAAATCCGCAGCATTTCCGCGAGAAATCTGTGGCGCCCTGGACAAGCCAAGTCGTCACAGGTACTACAACAACACACCCCGGTTAGACACACCAGTCACACACAAATCCTTGTTGCCTCCCTCCAGGGGCTGATGTCCACACCAGGTGGGGCGGGGCCAGGCGGTTGGCCCCACCCACCGAGGAGCACACAGTCCAGGAGACGTGAAAAGGAAGGGAGTTGAGTTAGGGAGAGTGGAAGTGGAGGAGCGAGAAGTGGTAGTGGAGGAGCAAGAGCAAACTGATTGTGTCCGGGTACATGGCCCGGGAACTCAAGAGCAAGGTTGGCGGACGGTGGTGACCATCTGCAGGCGAGGCCGAGTGACGCACAACTGTGAGGACCGGGGACGGGCGGTGGCCCGCCGGTACCTAACCGGGGAGCGAAGAGAAGCCAGCACCATTCGGCAGGGCCTATGGACCCTGAACAGGCTTGGAGTCGCCGTTAAACCGGTCAAATCCGTCAGCGACGGGAACCTCCGGGGTTTCTCAGCAACAAAGACCCGACTGAAGGCAACCGCTCAACCGTGAAGAGAAATACAGCTACCGCCACAGCTAGAGTTCCCAGGGCCAGAGCCTGCGGGCAAAAGGGGCTCCTCTGGCAAATACACCGCTGGGTAGCGGGTTACCGGTGGGAAGCCATCTGAGCCGAAAACACAGCACAGGTGCAGGGAGAGACAGTCACCGCCAACCTACCGGGAGTGACCATCGCAGCCGGCTGCGGGACCGTCCATCCAGCCATTTGTTTTATCAGAGACTCCATCTGCGTTATTGGCTGACTGAGTACCACCGTGCCGCCTGGCACTGCGCTGCCGCCCCCGCACCTCACCAAACCCCGCCATCCACCTTACAGTCCCCATCACCAGGCCCCGGGACCACCAAAATCCCCTACCCACGGAGGGGAGAGAAACATCTCGGCTGCTCCCTGTCATCGCTCCCGGGATCCCCGTACAGAGCAGCGGTGGTGCCCCCAACCTCACCACAAACCGTTGGTGGCGTCACGGACTAAATCCCCAAACCAAGCCACCCCTTTCACTCACGGGTGAGGAGCGCCGCTCGAGGCCCCGGATCCGGCCCACCGCTCGAGCCACCGAGCAGCAGCAGCGCCGGACCCGAGCGTTCGTGAGCGCAACGCCCTCCCTGCCCGCGACAACTCCGTGGCAAAATCTGCGCATTTTCCGCAGCGTGGACACATAGCCTTACAGCTGGTGATCGAGGCAGCAGTGAAGGTGCACATGGCTCTCGGATGTGATCATGGAGAAGCCCATCCTCCACCACCACATACATTGGCAATGGGTGCAGTCCAGACTGGTCAGGGCCTAGGGCAACCATGGAGCCGCTTCCTCAGAGCCGCACGCTTCACAAGTATCACTTCCTCCATTATTCACTTGCTCATCAGTCTCCCTCCAGGAGTGCAGCTCTGAGGTCTACCTACATGTACTGCAGAATCCGGCAAGGGTAAAAAGGGGGAATTTCCTCTCATGTCAATTAAGCTTAAAGGGGAGGCCGCAGCGTGAAAATGTTTTGCTGTGTCTGATGTCTGAGTGACGCC